>NC_058085.1:118325-418325 GCF_014858855.1 Bufo gargarizans
CCTCCCCTGCACCTCCCACCGGGATAAAATCACTCAGGGTGCAGGGGGGGGGGGGGATCAGAACTGCAGAAAGCACAGCAAACCGCAGGTCTGAATTGACCTGAGTTTGCTGCGATCGCGACATGGGGGGGTCTCGGGACCCCCCGCGCATTTGCCCCAGGTGCCTCTCAATGATTTGAACAGGCACCGGGTTGCGATCACAGCCAGCCGCACGGCAGTGATCGAAAATACACAGGGCGTACATGTACACCCTGTGTCCTCAAGTACCAGGACATAAGGGCGTACCTGTACGCCCTATGTCCTGAAGAAGTTAATAAAGTAGAAACTCTTGATTAGGGATCGACTGATATTGATTTTTTAGAGCCGATACCGATAATCGGCGAACTTTCAGGCCGATAGATGATAATTTATACCGATATTTTATATCTCATAATATATATTATATTAGGTGATAGTGGCACTAGTATATTATAAATACAAATGATAAATTAATAAAGCCCTTAGTTGGTAGTCAATTTATAATTTACATTTATAACATACTAGTGCCAAATGCCAATTTCCACACCATCCCCCCCTCCTCACTGACTTTATTAACCCCTATCAGACCTTTATTAACCCCTATTAGACCTCAGATGAATAAAATAACTCCTCACCTCTCCTGCACTGTGGCTCCTCTTCATCTCCGGGACTGGCGTCTCGCTCCCCAGTCTTCTCCGGCCATGCTGCACTGTCACCTGACAACATGCAGCGTCAGGTCATCGGGCCCCATCAAAGAAGACCTGGGAGTGTAAGTATCAGAACTGCTTGCTGCGCTTCTTCCCCGCTCCCGGCACCCGATGCATAATGGAAGCGCTCACTAGTATTCGCTTTATACGCATGATTGGTATATCGGCAAGGTTAGATACCGATAATGTACAAAATCCTGAATATCGGCGGATAATATCGGTACTTCCGATAATCGGTCGATCTCTACTCTTGATACACAGCTCTATGCCTGTGTTGTTTTTTCTCTATGGATATCCATAAATTCTAATTCGGAGTCCACTGCTCATCCGGCATTGGGGTTTTTGCCCCAACACTTGCAATTCCACAGCGCAGTGTATCCGCCCTAAGGATCCACCTGGATCTTGGAAAATCTCTTTGAGTACTATCGAGCCCACCACTGCATCACAATGATTCTGTATAGGGAAGAGTGATGATATAACAATCGCTCCTCCCTATACTGAGGAGGAGATCGCTGCATGTAATAGTAGCGGTCTCCTCCGCTAGTGAGCAGGCAATTGTCAGGAAGTAGGGAGGAGTGAACTTGTGTTTCAAGTTCGGTAAACAAAGTTTGGGATATCTAAGAATTCCGTTATGGATTCCGCTACCACGGACCATAACTTATAACTTAATAATGCCTCATTCACACGTTAGCGTTCGGACAGTGATTGTGATTGCCAAAACCAGGTGCGGCTCTAAACTCGGAACAGGTGCAAATCTTTCCCTTATAACAGGGGTGCACAACCCGCGGACCGCATGCGGCTCCAGAACCAAGTTGTGCGGCCTCCGTCTTTCAGTCACCTCTTGGGGACAAATTATGTGGAGAAAATAAGTAAAAAAAAAATTTTGAAAACTAAACTAAAAAATATAAGCTATAAAGAAAAAATAAAATAAAATATTATGTAGCAAAAATTAGAATATTATAAAAAAAATACAATAAAAAGAAAAAAAAGCGCAGTTTTCACTCTCCCCGAACAGTCTTTTTATGACCATTTGGGGAACATATGTGTAGAGTTGAGCGGACACCTGGATGTTCGGGTTCAACGGGTTCGGCCGAACTTCACAAAAAAGTTAGAGTTCGGGACCCGAACCCCATTGAAGTCAATGGGGACCCGAACTTTTGAGCACTAAAATGGCTCTAAAAAAGTCATGGAAAGGGCAAAATGTGGTTAAGAGCATGGCACGTGCTCTGCAAACAAATGTGGATAGGGAAATAACTTAAAATATGTAAAAATATTTAATAATAATCTGGATGTGGCGGTGAAGGTGAAAGCAGTGGTGGAGGAGGAGGGGGTAGCCTACACTGCTTTTTTTAATTTATTTAGTCTAAATTAGGGTACACCCCAAAACATTGGGAAATATAACCTGTGATAACCCCATCCAGTCATGCTAAACACACGTTCAGATAATACACTAGCTGCAGGGCAGGCGAGAACCTCCAAGGCGTAAAGGGCAAGCTCAGGCACAGGCGTACATAGGAATCACTGGGCCCCATAGCAAAAATCTGAATTGGGCCCCTTAACCCCGCCCACTACCCACCATGGCCCCTCCCACTTCCTGACCTTGCTCCTCCCATGCCACACCCCCATTAAATAAATTTATACATGACCTACAGAAACTGTTAGGGGTTTCCTGGGGGTGACCTGTCACATGGGATATCTGCTGCAGCCTGCAGGTCTCCTTATTTGGGGTGCCATGTTAGGCTACTTTCACACTTGCGTTCGGGTCTCCGCTTGTGAGTTCCGTTTGAAGGCTCTCACAAGCGGCACCGAACGGATCCGTCCAGCCCTAATGCATTCTGAGTGGATGCGGATCCGCTCAGAATACATCAGTCTGGCTCCGTCTGTCCTCCGCTCAGCAGGCGGACACTTGAATGCTGCTTGCAGCGTTCGGGTGTCCGCCTGGCCGTGCGGAGGCAAACGGATCCGTCCAGACTTACAATGTAAGTCAATGGGGACGGATCCGTTTGAAGTTGACACAGTATGGCTCAATTTTCAAACGGATCCGTCCCCCATTGACTTTCAATGTAAAGTCAAAACGGATCCGTTTGCACTATCATGAACAAAAAAAAAAGAAGTTTTTTTTGTTTTTTGTTCATGTTAATGCAAACGGATCCGTTCTGAACGGATCTAAGCGTTTGCATTATAGGTGCGGATCCGTCTGTGCAGACACCAGACGGATCCGCTCTGAACGCAAGTGTGAAAGTAGCCTTAAAGGGAATCTGTCACTAGCAATTTACCCCCAATTTTTTTTTCATGAATCCATGTTTAACAGAGTACCTGTTTTCCATCTGTCTTGTTCTTTTGATTGTGAGTCTTGTCCTTTCTTCAAAAAATCGATTCTTATGATATGTAAATGAAGCTGTAAGGAGCCCAGAGGGGCGTTATTCTTTCTCCACGGTGCCCAGGAACGCCCCTCTGAAGTGCCGTGCCCGGCTAAATTTGAAAAGTAATAACGCCTCCAAGTTTATCTAAATCGCCTCCCAGAGGCGCGGCTAAGTGCTCAACACCCCCCCTCAGTGCCGCGCTCTGCGGCAAACACCCCGATCCTCCTCTCGCCGGCATCCTAAATCCCGCGCAGGCGCAGTGCCATCAGTCATCTTATCATAGCGCAGGCAATCGCCGGCACTGCGCCTGCGCGGGATTTGGGATGCCAGCGAGAGGAGGATCGGATTTGGGAGGCGATTTAGATGAACTTGGAGGTGTTATTAGTTTTCAAATTTAGCCGGGCACGGCACTTCAGAGGGGCGTTCCTGGGCACCGTGGAGAAAGAATAACGCCCCTCTGGGCTCCTTACAGCGTCATTTACATATCATAAGAATCGATTTTTTGAAGAAATGACAAGACTCACAATCAAAAGAACAAGACAGATGGAAAAAAGGTACTCATGGATCCATGTTTAATAAAGTACCTTTTTTCCATCTGTGTTCTTCTTTTCCATGTCAGTCTTGTCCTTTCTTCTAAAAATCGATTCTTAGGATATGCAAATGACGCTGTAAGGACTGGAGCCCAGAGGGGCGTTATTCTTTCTCCACGGTGCCCAGGAACGGTGCCCCTCTGAAGTGCCGTGCCCGCCTAAATATGAAAACTACTAACGCCTCCATGTTTAGCTGAATCGCCTCCCAGAGGCGCGGCTAAGTCCTCAACACCCGCCCCCCTCCTCAGCGCTGCGCTCTGCAAACACCCGATCCTCCTCTCGTCGGCGTCCCAAATCCCGCGCAGGCGCAGTGCCGGCGATTGCCTGCGCCTGCGCTCTGATAATACGGCTGAGGGCAACAGCTTCAACATCGTCACTGGGCTCGGCGCATGCCCAGTGACGATGTTGAAGCTGTTGCCCTCAGCCGTATTATCAGAGCGCAGGCGCAGGCAATCGCCGGCACTGCGCCTGCGTGGGATTTGGGACGCCGACGAGAGGAGGATCGGGACGGGTGTTTGCAGAGCTGAGGAGGGGGGCGGGTGTTGAGGACTTAGCCGCGCCTCTGGGAGGCGATTCAGCTAAACATGGAGGGGAGGGGGGCGGCGCGGCTGGGCCCGGGGGAGTGGGCGGGGCCAAATAGTGTGGGCGGGGCCTTATCTGCGCTACGGGCCCCCCAGTGCCGCGGGCCCCATAGCAGTGGCGTGGTCTGCCTCTATGGGCGGTACGCCACTGAGCTCAGGCCATGTGCCCAATTCGGAGACCCAGAAGTTGAAGGGGGCAGACACATCATTAAGTACGTGTAGGCGTGTGCACACATACTGCTCCACAATGTTGGTGAAATGCTGCCTCCTGCTAAGACGTTCCATATCAGCTGGTGGTGCTGGTTGTTGTGGCGTACTGACAAAGCTTTTCCACATTTCGGCAATGTTAACCCTGCCTTATGAGGTGCTGGCGGTGCCCCAGCTGCATTGGCGACCTTTTCCTCGTCCTCTGCCTTTGCCTGGTGCTTCCACTGTGCCCCCGCTGTCAGGTGGGAATGCCACCAGCAGCACATCTACCAGCATGCGCTTGTACTCGCGCATCTTACGATCATGCTCGGAATTAAGGACGGTACGTTGTCCTTGTAACGGGGATCCAGCAGCGTGGCCACCCAGTAATCAGCACAAGTTAGAATGTGGGCAACTTGGCGGTCGTTGCGGAGACACTGCAGCATGTAGTCGCTCATGTGTGCCAGGCTGCCCAGAGGCAACAAAAAGCTGTGGGAGGTGTATCGTCTGTATGCTCTGTATGCCCCCAGCCACGCACCAGTGATGGTCATGAGCTGGTTTGGGTGCAACCCTGCTGTGAACACGGTTCCTCCTCCTCCATCTCCTCATCCTCCAGAACTGTGCCCTGGCTAGATAATGGTGTACCTGGCGTTTGTGGGTGCAGGAACCCACCCTCTGAGCCACTTGTGAATGATTGGCCTGAAACCCTATGAAATGATCCCTCTTCCTCCTCCTCCTCCTCCTGTGCCACATCCTCTTCCATCATCGCCCGAAGCATTTTTTCAAGGAGGCATAGAAGTGGGATAGCAACGCTGAGAACGGCGTTATCGGCACTGGCTATGTTGGTGTCACCGTCAGACATCTGAGAAGCTCTGACAGACGTTCTTCAGAACCTCCTGCTTGAGGTTCTTTTGTTTTCCTTTGTTTTGTCATCTCGTTTCCCTCTCTCAGCTGTCATCTAGTTGCACTGATTGCATCCCTTTAAATCCCCTCCCATACTGCATCACTTTGCGGTTTATACAACTTCCTGGAGTGTGTACATGTTGGATGCTACAACTGATGCTTCTACAGATAAGTCTGTTCATTGATTTGTGTTTTCCTGTTTGCTTGATCCTAGGTGACCCTGACTCCCTCCGTATTAAGTGTAGGGAGCCGGTGGTCGTGTCCCCTCACTATTATAGGGTGTTCAGGTGTCATACAGTCGAGGCACGAGGGCATGCAATTTTCTATCATAGAGATCTTTGCATGGGCTGAGAAGACAGGAAGAGTTTCAGGGCTTAAATAGGGGTCACCCTTTTGTTCCTTAGTTTTGGATCAAGCCAGTCGGATCCTTATTTGTAACTTCTTGTTTTCTGTTACACCATCCGTGACATTATAAACCGCCAAAACCGTCTTAAGAATGAATCCGGTTTCAACCTTGATTGACCGCATGCAGGGTCTTTCACTGGAGGTAGCAGATCTCCAGAAAACTCTCTCAGTTTGAGGTGACCGTTTCTGCCTAAAATCTCGCTTCCGGATACGTTCTCCGGGGGTAGTGAGAATTTTGTGCGTTTCAGAGAGGCTTTCAAACTCCATTTTCGCCTTCTTCCCCATTCCTCTGGTGATGAGGAGCGGAGGTTGGGGATCATCATCTCGCTGCTCAGGGATAACGCTTAGTCTTGGGCCTTTTCGCTGCCGGTGGTGGCACGGCCCCTCCGTTCAGTGGATTAATTTTTTTTAGCCCTGGGTCAGATATATGATGATCCGGATCGTATTGCTCTGGCTGAGTCTAGACTACGTCTTTTATGCCAGGGTAAACAGTCCGCAGAGATATACTGTTCAGAATTTCGGAGATGGGCAGCTGATACTGGTTGGAATGATGCTGCACTCCGAAGTCAATTTTGCCATGGTCTTTCAGAGGGATTGAAAGATGCATTTGCCTTTCATGAGAGGCCTACTTCCTTGGACTCTGCCATGTCTCGGGCCGTTCGTATTGACAGGCGTCTTAGAGAGAGAGGAGAGATCATTCCTTCCTGTCATACTCAGTCCAAGGACAATGCAGCGGTCTCATTCAGTGCGCAGGGGTCTCAGTCTCTCTCAATCCCCTCTGAGCAGGAGCCCATGCAGCTGGGTTTGCTCTCCTCTGACAATAGAAGATTCAGCTCTCAGGGGATGGTTTATTTATGTTGTGGAGGTATAAATCATTTGGCAAATGTTTGTCCCTCTAGGAGATTCAGGCAGTTTTTGAGAGTAATAAAGAAACAAAAAGAGAAAAATCCTCTAAAAACGTTCCATCTGTTACTATTGGCAAGGTTGATGCGGAAATTGAAGGTTTTCCGTTTGCTTGTAGTTCCCGTTTTGTCCTACCTGCCAGGGTGGCGCTAGAGAGCAAGAACATTTTTTTGTGAGATTTTTGTAGATAGTGAAGCAGCTGTCAATCTCATTGATAATCAATTTGCTATAACTCATGGTTTCCAGGTATGCACTTTGGGAAAGGATATACCTGTTTTTGCTATAGATTCCGTTCCACTTTCTCAGAAATCGTTAAAGGGCATAGTTCACAATATCCGTTTGATTGTGAGTGATAGTCATGTTGAGGATGTGTTATGTTTCGTCCTTAGCGGTTTGCCTACTCCTCTAGTGTTGGGGCTACCCTGGCTTACTAAACATAACCCCACCATTGATTGGCAAGCGAGGCAAATAAATGGTTGGAGTGACTTTTGCAGAGAGAATTGTCTCACGACATCTGTTTCAGAGGTTTCTACTAAGACTGTACCATCTTTTCTCTCTGAATTTTCGGTTGTGTTTTCTGTTAGTGGTGTTCAGGAGCTGCCCCCTCACCGGGAGTATGATTGCCTTATTAATCTCATCCCAGGCGCCAAGCTGCCTAAATCTCGTTTATACAATCTCTCCCAACCTGAAAGGGTCGCTATGCGTGCTTATATCTCAGAGCCTGAGAAAGGGACACATACGACCCTCGAAGTCACCTGTTGCCGCTGTTTTTTTCTTTGTTAAGAAAAAAGATGGTTCCTTAAGACCTTGTCTGGATTTCAGGGAGCTGAACAATATCACAATTCGTGACCCTTATCCGCTTCCTCTGATCCCGGATCTGTTTAACCAGGTTGTTGGGGCTAAAGCAGGAGACTGGGTGGGAGACAATGTGAAGGAACTGGATCCACTGTCAGCAACCCAATCTACTATCACCTGTACTTGTTCAGGCCTCACCATTCGTAGAGCCGCATTCGGCCTGACCAAATACCGCTGAAGGTTCTGTCACCTACTCGCACCTGAGGAAGGGGTTTCACTTGTGCGCGTAGCTGGCACAGATCGACCACTTCCTCTCCCTGCAACAGGAGCTCCTACTTCCTACTGAAAAGTTTGGGTTCGAGTCCGGGGTCCAAAAATCCTAAAGTTCGGTACAAACCCAAACTTTACAGTTTGGGGTTCGCTCAACCCTAATTATGTGGCAAAAATATATTTAAAAATAAAAAAATATACAAATAAAATGGAATAAAAAAACACAAATAAAATTAAAATAAAAAAGTGCAAAATAATATAGTGTTCATTGTCCTCCAACAGACTTTTTATGACCTCTTGGGGGACATATTATGTGGCAAAAATATAGTTAAAAAAAATAACTAATAAACCAATAAAAATAAAAAAATATAATAAAATATTAATAAAATACAAATAAAAGTAAAAAAGAAAAGTTGCAAATTAAAAAGAAAACAGGCAGTGTCCCGCAAAGGTGTTTTTAATCACCTCTTGGGGGATAGTTAATGTAGCAGAAATCTATTAAAAATGAAGTTAAAAAAGAAAGAAAAAAAAACACCCACACCAATCAAAACAGTCACCATTACCGCCCTATTCACGTGAAACTATACATATTATATAACAAAATGGCCTACACAAAATAGGTAACTAATTATAATTATTTATTTTGGTGTCAGTTTCCATATTTAAAGAATAAAGATTTTGTACAGTTTCCCCAAAATAAAACTACAAAAAAATAAGTTAGAAAAGCCCTATGTGTCACGTAAAAAAAATTGTTCAACAAAAAAAAAAGGGTTTGGTCATTAAGGCCTTTTCAAGCCTGGTCATTAAAGAGTTAACCAATGAGCTCCTTCCCCACTAGTAAGGCCTCATTCACACATACGTGGATTTTCGTGAAAACCCGTCCTGCCGAGTGCACGGCGTCATTGGTTGCTATGACGCCGTGCGCTTCATGCCGCTGTACAGTAATACACTTGTTGGCGTCATAGAAACCAATGTAGCTGTGCACTCGGCAGGATGGGTTTTCACGGACCGTGGTCCGCTGCCTCCATCTTCCGGTCCCCGCACTGTTTACACCTGGCAGCGCATGGCCATGGTCACATGCACCTCTCCAGCCAATGACTGGCTTCAGCAGTGACATATGCTGCTTGTGGCCACATCACCGCTGAAGCCAATGATTGGCTGGAGAGGTGCATGTAAACAGCGCGGGGGCCAGAAGATGGGGGCAGTGCAGAGGACCAGAGATCAGGCAAGTACAACTCTTCGGTTTCAGGGGCCATGCTGCAGCACGATATTCAGGACAATTACTTGGAAAAAGTGTCCATAGCAGCGCTCATATCTTATATGTGGCCGGTATAATCGTGCCGCTGATCAGTCGATAAACAAGGAATCGCTCGTGTGTCGGCTGATTTTATCAGGATGGAAGGTTTACAATTATCAGCAGCACATCTCCTCGTGTAATCAATATAACTAAATAAAGGCGGAATGACTGTAAGGCCCCTTTCACACGGGCGAGTATTCAGCACGGGTGCAATGCGTGATGCAAACGCATAGCACCTGCACTGAATCCGGACCCATTCATTTCAATGTGTACATGAGCGTTGGTTTTCACGCATCTCTTGGGGGTTGCGTGAAAATCTAAGCATGTTCTATATTCTGCTATTTTCCCGCAAAGCTGGCCCCATAGAAGTGAATGGGGCTGCGTGAAAATCGCATCAAAGTGCGGATGCAGTGCGTTTTTCACGGATGGTTGCTAAGAAATGTTGTTTGTACCTTTAGTTCTATATCACGCGCGTGCAAAACGCATTAAATCGCATTGCACCTGCGCGATCAAAACTGAACGCGATCGCAGGCAAAACTTGCTTGCAAATTCGCGCATCCGGACCTAATCCGCTCACGGTCGTCTGCAAGGGGCCTGATAGCGATCATTCCTCCCCAGTCACTTTGCATTGGCTTGTGTAATAGGCTAATGCAAATGAGAGCCGATCGACATTTTATTTATTTATTTGCAGCCCCTTGAAATAGAGCGATGTGACAATGCAACCCTCAGACCAAAAAAGGTTGTGCACCCCTGCCTTATACCTGATGTCTGTGGAGGCTCCAGTCCTGGTTTTGGCTCACAATCACTGATGGAAATCACGGACGTGTGAATGAGGCTTTATACACTTAGGGGAGATTTATCAATGGTGTAAAGTAGAAATGGCTTAGTTACCCATAGGAAAAAAAAGTGCGTGTACACTTCTTCCTGGATACTGCTCAAGGACAGTGATGGTCAGTTCGCCAACGAACACATGCGGGCTGCCATCTTTAGTAAGGTAGACTCACCCGCCCGGCGATGCACAGGTAAGCCCTTACCTGTGCCGGTCTGAAACAAATGCGGTCACCGGGAGCAGGCAGTTCCGAGAACATCCGCTTGGGGCCTTCATCGGGCTGTTTTTGGAACTGCCTGCTCCCGGTGACCGCATTTGATTTCAGACCGGCTCGCGGCGCAGGCACAGGTAAGGGCTTACCTGTGCCTCGCCGGACTTGTGAGTTAAGATGGCAGCCCGCATGTGTTCGTTGGCGATCACTGCTCAAGGATGGTCAACAAAGTCAAAAGGAAGGGGAGCAGTTACATAATAAAACTTAACTTTTAATTTATTCAAAAAATACTCCCATAACCAGGAGTTAAAATACCCCCCTTACAAACATATATAGACATACAGGTGCAGGACCTAAAATAAGTGTGCCACCTAGAAAGCAGCGAAACACCAGGCTAGGTGTATACCACCCAGGGCCTAATAACACGCCAAACTAGTGCATAAGGTCCCTGAAATTAGATACCCGGACGTTAGGGACACTATGTAAAAACACGGAATGGTCTTACCGGTTTAGTGGAGAACCTCACTATTCACAAGGTGTGGAATGTTTTAGTGCTGCCTTAATGCCGTCTTAATGTTCTGTCAGCAACCTCTGGCATTCCAGCTGTGGTGAAACTACAATTCCCAGCATGCACACTTGCTTGACTGTTCTCAGAACTCCAGTACAAGTGAAGGGTGCATGCTGGGAGTTGTAGTTTCGCAACAGCTGGAGTGCCGGAGGTTGGGGCCCCTGGTCTAGCAGTTCTGAGACGGCTGCAGGCATCCCCAGGGCTGAACGGCCGACTCTGGTCTTCACTACTGAGCATTGAAGCAACACGAAGATACAGAGAATAAGGGCTCATTCACATGAACATGTGCTGCCAGTTGCCGTATTGTGGCCCGTATTTGCGGATCCACAATACATGGGCACCGTTCCGTGTGCATTCCGCATCATGGATGCAGACCCATTCACTTCAATGAGAGATGCGGAACGGAAGAACAGAAAACTCTGTTCCGTGCCTCTGCAAAAAGATAGAACATGCTCTTTTTGCGGAGCAGACGGATCGCGGACCCATTCGATTCCCTTGCGGCTGGGCCACGGTCGGTGCCCATGCATTGCGGACCGCGCACAGCAAGGGTTTCACGCGGTCATGTGAACAAGCCCTAAGGGACATGGGAGAACACAGCAGAGGTGAGGACTGATTCCCCTTCACAGGGATCAGCTACCTTCAGTACTCCAGCTGCTATGAAACTACAACTCCCAGCAAGCAAATATGCTTGGCTGTTCTCGCAACTCCCATAGAAGTGAATGGAGCATTCTGGGAGTTGTAGTTTCAGAACATCTGGAGTGCCGGAGGTGGCTGATCCATACGGTCATGTGAATGAGCCCTTATGGTGGATTCACACTGCACAATTGTGGCACCAATTATCAAGAACAAGCGTTCGTAGTAATAGGTCGATGTAAATGTGCTGCCGATCAACTGACAAGCGAGGAAAACTCCCATTCTTCGTTCATACAGAAAATTAAATCACAGTTTCTGTGCTGTGTGAACAGGCATCTGCTGCCCAGAAACAGTGACTCTGTAGGAGGACGAGCGATGGCATTAGCGATCGTTCAGCCCCATACACTGGAGGAGATTTCTACAGGCAATTATTGGGACTGAACGGCCCCTTCCCGATAACTGCCTGCTCAGTCTGCACATGTAAATGCACCTTTACATGATAGAGCATTATATATATTTATGATTAACATTTATAACCTTTTCTAAAATTCCTATGAAAGTTATTAAATTAATTACACAAAATAAAGCTCATGTCGGTACTTTTCTACCGACTCCCAACTCCACCCAAAACTAGCTTCCACAGCCCTGAATGCGGTAAGAAACAGACTTTTTAAATAAAAATATAACGTTTTTGTGCACTCTGAAGCCCATGAGCACGTATTACTGGAAGTAGTAAGCTACCAAGGAGAACAGCAGGCTGCATCATATTGATAACATATAATGCCCTTAAAGGGGTTGTCTAGCTATGGTAGTCTTTTACCTGCCCCCCCTCGCCTCACTGGATGTGTAGAGGGAAGCATACTTTGATTCCCCACTTCCGCTTTCTTGTCCCCACTTGTCTTCTTCCCAGTTGGATGGGGGTCACGTGTGGAGCTGCAGCCAATAACTAGCAGCAGCGGTGACGTGTCTCCCATGCGGCGATGACATGTGCCCCCAATACGACCCAGTGATGTGGCACGTGACCCCCGTCGATTCCAGAAGATGGCACAAAGGGAGTGGATGGCTAACGGTACTTTCACACTAGCGTTATTCTTTTCTGACATGGAGTTCAGTCACAGGGGCTCAATACCGGAAAAGTACTGATCAGGCATATCCCCATGCATTCTGAATGGAGAGTAATCCGTTCAGGATGCATCAGGATGTCCTCAGTTCAGTCTTTTTGATTGATCAGGCAAAAGAGAAAACCGTAGCATGTTGCGGTATTATCTCCGGCCACAAAAACGGAAGACTTGCCCGAATGCCTGATCCGGCATTTTTTTCCATAGGAATGTATTAGTGCCGCATCTGGCATTCCAAATACCGGAACCGTCCTTTCAAAATGTAATTAAAAAATGCCGGATCCGTTTTTCCGGATGACACAGGAAAGACGGATCTGGAATTTCAATGCATTTGTAAAACGGATCAGGATCCTGATCAGTCTTACAAATGCCATCAGTTGGCATACGTTTTGCCAGATCCGGCGACGGAACTGCTTGCCGGATCACTCTGCCGCAAGTGTGAAAGCAGCCCAAGACCACAGTGGTGGAACAAAGGGGCCTGAAGCAAACGGCAAGGAGCAAGTAAGTATGCTTCTTTTTGCATGTCCAACAAGATGGGAGGGGCGGCCAGAAAGGCTGCCAAAGCTGGACAACCCCTGTAAAAAATAAAAAAACACACAAAACTTTACATAAACTGTTGCATCAAACTGTACAGAACTTTTTCAAGTATTTTACTACAGTAGTTTACTTTATGTTCAAGTAGACGTACAAGTCGCATGGACAGCGTCCTACTGATACCAATGCGACATTTGCACCGTTGTTCATACAGTTTTTTTTTTTTTATGATGCCGATTTTATGATATGGCACCTCTTGATGCATATTCCATTTGAAATCTGTGCCAAATTTCCCACTGAATGAAAGCTGAAAAACGTACACCAAAATACACATGAAACAAATGTTGAAAATCTGGCATGTACTTTTGAAATTCACGCCGTAATTTTCATCCTCCACAGTACGTGATCCCAGACAACCAATCAGCCTGGCTACGAACGCTCCATCTAAGCTCCCACTAGCTTAAAGGGGTTTTCCAGGATCACAAGAACATGGCCGCTTTCTTCCAGAAGCAGCGCCACCCCTGTCCACAGGTTGCGTGTGTTCTGCAACTCAGCCCCATTCACTTTAGAGGAGCAGATCTGTGATACCAGACACAACCGTGGACAGGTGTAGTGCTGTTTCTGGGAGAAAGCCGTCACGTTTTTGTAATCCTGGACAACTCCTTTAACGCTTTATGGGCAACAGAGATACCCTTGTTTCAAGTGTTTCTCACGAGAGAGTTCCTCTAAAGGGCATCTGTCAGCAGATTTGTACCCATGACACTGGCTGACCTGTTACATGTGCACTTGGCAGCTGAAGACATCTGTGTTGGTCCCATGTTCATATGCGCCTGCATTACTGAGAAAAATGAGGTTTCAATATATGCAAATGAGGCTCTAGGAGCAACAGGGGTGTTGCCATTACACCTAGTTGCTCTGCTCTTTGTGCAACTGCCACGCCCTCTCCAGTTTGATTGACAGGGCCAGGTATTATGAAGTTTACACTGCCTGTTCCTGTCAAAGTAGAGAGGTTACGGCAGTTGCATAGAGAGCAGATCCTCTAGGTGTAATGGCAACGCCCCCGTTGCTCCTAGAGGCTCATTTGCATATAATAAAACCTCATCTTTCTCAGCAATGCGGGCACATAGGAACATGGGGTCAACACAGATGCCTTCAGCTGCTAAGTGCACATGTAACAGGTCAGCCAGTGTCATAGGGACACATCTGCTGACAGATGCCCTTTAAGGTAATTGTAAGGCGCAGTTTTTGAAAGAAACAAGTTCACCAAATATCTACTATAGATCTGGACAAGTCATTTTCCACTCAGGTTGTTCAGGGTCTAACCGACACAGCTCGTAGCCAGAACCATTTTCCTCCTCTATTGGCTCTTTCTTCACCCATCGGTATGGAAGCTCAATCGCCATATCTTGCATCGGATACTCTTTCTTGCCACTTGGGTCATTGTGCCACGTATCAACTATCATCTGTAACGTAGAAACCCTGACTTGCATTTCTGATGCATCACATCCCACAAGGAGATTACTGAATTCCTTCATCAGGCTCTTGATCAGGTGGAGTCTTGCCATGGTTTCAGACTTTCTTTTAGTATGGCGCAGGACCTTACCATACAGCTTGGAGTCCAATATGGGTTTCACATAGTTCTTACGCCACCTGAAACTAACCATGTCCTCCTCTATTGGCTTTTCGTATGAATAAAGCATACTCAATATATGACGACATGGCAATCTATAGCCCGTGTTAAAATAGCATGTACAGGAGTGGCCACTTAAAGACACCCTGTGGGTCTCTTCTAGCATCTGGACAGCAGTGAAATCTGTCTGCTCACTGATCAGATGAACGGATCTCTGAACTACTTCCCACTCTCTGACACACAGCTGAAAGCCAACGTCATTGCAGAACTCTTTCAGGGACAGTAACATTTTATTGGGCAGCCTAATTGGCCTCCAGACACCCAACGTAGGGCGCAGAATGGATTCATTGTCCAGAGTGCTCTTTTTATTTGATTGCCCGGTGTCCTTCATGTGTTTAGTGGAGACCTCGGAAACAGGTGGAGGAGCCTGAAGCGCAGGCAGGATCGGGTATAGTTTTTTTAGATTCTTTTTGGCTCGTGCTTTGGGAGCGTTCTTGGAACCACCCATCTCTAGCCCTTTGTTGATGAAACCATCTGCGGATTTAAGAAAGTCTTGGATAGCGTTTTCCATTGAGCTGTGTCTCACCATACAACTGGAGATGGCCTCATCGATCATGCCTATGCTCTCCATGTAAGTGCTGCAAGAATGCGCGCCTTTCTTTACATGCGTGTACCACAGAAGCTCATTGGAAAACCAGTCTTTGCAAAGTTTAGCATACAGATCTCGGTCCAATTTGTGCTCAAGTTTCTCGGCCAAGAAGTTTAGCTTCTGTGGAGTTGTATTGCAGACTGCTTCCTCAAGCCACTTATGGACACAAATCTTAAAGTCAGCGGGTCCTTTGATTTTTCTTTCAATGAGACGTGCCGTGTGATACACCGAGAGCAAGACCTGCACCGATGGAAATGCTTCCTTTAGAGGATCCATTTGCCCAAAAGCTACATCTATCTGGATAAACTTTACCTTTGGCCATTCAGAATTAAAAAGTTTAAACATTTCCAGCATTTTGGAGACGTTTTTTGCATTGTCTTCTTCTACAAAAGAAAAGTGAACTATTTTACACAGGCGCTCTTTGGTTTCCACTAGGAAAGCATACACAATGTAGCCATGTTTGCTGGAAACCCTGTGGAGCAAAAGGCTCTCTGGGAACTTTAGGAACCAGCTAGTCATGCTAGGTGTTTGAAAGGATAGCTGCTCTGGTTGGTTTTGACCTCCGGTGGTCAGTGAGGCTTGTGAGCCAGCATTTGCTTTTTGAAAGTCTTTCATGATGTTGTCGAGGTTTAAAATATCTATGGATAATGGTTGAGGACTGGAGTGTTCAATGGTAGCAGATGAACATTTGCTATGGCCTTCACCAATATCTTGCATTTCTACAGGCATATTACTCTGGGGCTCACATGGAGATGGAATCTCTTGTGGAACTGTGCCCTGGTCATTTTCCTTCTTGACAGACAGTGATGGACTTTTGTTGCAAGTCTTTTTAGAGGGGACCTCTAAGTCAGGTGGCTCATGTTCTCCTGCTTCAAATGGATGAACGAGAGATGCTGGAGATGGGTTTGTCATATTAGTATGGAAGTGAGTCAAACATTCTTCTTTAACCACCAAACAATCAAGGTCCATATCATACTGCAGAAAGAAATAGGCTGGACAGACACCATCTTGGGGCTTTCTTTTACCATTGTGCCTTTGGAGGTTGGAGCAACAAAACTTCACCTCTGTGAACCTGAAAAGCAGAAGTAAATGCATGACTACGTAGCTAATGAAATCTATCAACCAACTATAGAGAAACTAGGGGGAGAAGAAGTCATTGGTAACCAGTAGTATGGGCCCCACAATGGGAGGTGTTAAAGGTCACCAATTAACATCCTTAAGTTGACGCTCATACTACCTGACCCAGGGCCGTTTCTTGGGCCGGGTGGTGCCCGGGGCGCTGTCAGAAGGGGGTTGCCGACAGCGAGGAGACTCCTTGGCCGGTGTAGCGACTGCCACAAACACCACACACTGTGGTGACTTAAAAAGTCTGCACCTGCCCTCCATAGTGACTTTAAGATATCACTATGGATCCTGTGGTCATAAATGTCACATCACTGCCATAACACTAAGGCAACAGGCCAACTAGCGGCAACATTAATTTTGGAAAGGTAGCATATTGCAATTTATTTTTGACGATAGGGCAGATTTAATTTTTTAACCTTTACTCTTGGACAAGCCCTTTAAAGAGATTGTCCAACCCTATACAAGTGATTTTCAGGAGAGGCCATAATCCTTTCATCTGCGGGGGTCTGACAGCCCGCACCACACCACCACTGATCAGCTGTGGCACTACACAACTCTGTCCATTGTGCTGGATAGTGAATGGGATCAGCACTGCAGTAACCAGCTCTGTCCAATGCACAATGGAAGGATCTGTGTAGTTCTGGCTCTGGGGGGTCCTGCAGAACCGCTGATCGGTAGGGGTGCAGGATGTCGGACCCCCTGACGGCCATTCCCTGGAATAAAATAATACACTCTAAGTGGCCGTGTTAGAGCTTTCCAAAATCCTAATCCAGATCTGCCTATATATGCAGTAATTCGGGGCAAGTGACGTACCCGAAGGAAATTTTTATTTATTTTTACATTTTTATCTAATACAATCCTTACGTTACGTCCGGGCGGATACTGGTGCTGAAGCGGCTGTTGTGGTGCTGGACAGACACGCTGCTCTGAATGCTGTAGCTGGATTTGGTCTCGTCCTGGTATGCAGTAAAGCGCTCCTTGAAATCCTCATAGCTGGCGAAGCAGGCGCCACGCTGCATGGCGATCCGGATGATTGGGTTTCTTCAGGGATCTGATGCATTGGTACTTACATCCTGTCCAGATCCATCAGCGCAGGTCTTCTATATGTCTATAGTTTAGGAGCTGAACTTTGAGCTCCTGGACTAGTCAGTTCCTGCCAGCTTGTGGCACCTGTGGCATGCCACAAACACTGACTCTATGCCCTCACCCTCGTGCTCCAACTGATGTTATCAAGCCATTAGCTTCCCCTTTAACGAGTTTGATTTTATACTAACCAGGAGGCACCGCCCACAAACACTGACCAATCAGAAACACGCCTCCACAAGCCCCCTCAACATTTCACCAACCAATAAGTAGAACGCGCGGCACGTGACCAGAGAACTAGCCAATCCGACGCCGCATTGACTAAAGCGGAAGCTGGCGGTCAACTTAGCCAATGGAATCGAGACATGGAGGCGGAGTTTAACCAATAGCCCCGCTGACAGCGCTTTGTTGCTCTACGTCATTTCCGGTGTTTGCTTTTGCAGGTGAGCAGGCGGTTCGGTGGCGTCTGGAACGGAGCCGCTCTAGACAGGGAGCGGACTAGAATGGCGTGAGGCTCCGCCCCTTCCTGTGACATCACGCAGGGGACTCCTTTCAAATAGTCGGGCAAGGGTCATCATGTGATCAATCGTCTCAGACATGGCAGCATCTCTACAGCCGGACGAGCTGCTGGGGCCGGACGAGCAGAAGCCGCAGGACCTGAAGAGTGTGCTGGTCACCAGCGTCCTGAACCTGGAGCCACTGGATAAAGACCTTTATAGGTGATGACACGTCCACTGCGGTGCATGCTGGGAGTTGTAGTTTTTCCACAGCTGGGCTGCATTAGAGGCAGTATGATCACTGGGGGTAATCGACTTGATTATTGGTTTAATTCACTTAATGACTCCTGTAGGAGGATCTGTGCCAGTAAATATATGTATGCTTCGTGATCTAACCATCCTTGGACATCTTTTCTTAGAACTTTGTGTTAGGCTTGCCTTTCCTCTGTTATTCCTCCTGGAAATTTAGAGTAATTGACATACACGGGCACGGTATGCTTCACACGCACCCAGAACTGTCTAGAGGCAGCAGCAACAACCCCGCTCTGTATCCTGGTCACGAGGACATTGTGATATACCGGTGTACGCTTACGTCCCTGAGGCTATAACCGCTCCTCGCACATGAGGCTGATCACCTCTTACCTCCAGGAAAATACCCAAATTTCCATTTCAATGAGCTGTAAAAAGATCTTGGTAAACCGTGCACCAGAAACATGGCCCCCACTGCTGATACTGGGAGGGGGCGCTAATCTAAACACGAGGCTGATCTCCTTATTCATGTGACACTTACAATTGTCGTTGGCAGCACTTCGCCCGGTGTGGACAGTGGTCGTGCTGCTGACGGCGCGCAGTCAAACACCTGTAGTAACTAGGAATGATTCACCTGAGAGGAGCTGACCCCACCGGACAGGGCCGGACTTCTCTCCTGACCCTGACAATCTCATGCCTGTGAAAGGTTTTCAGAAAATGATGCAGACATTTAACCAATCAGATTCCATGGTCAGTTGTGACCACAACATCTGAGATGGCTTACCCTGGGAGCCCTGAACGGCTTCCCCGCACAGAGATAGTGGGAGCCATACATTGTCTGTGATAGCCTGGGTCCGTCTGAAGAGACGCTTGTTTTTGTAGCTGTAGTTCCTATGGAGCTCCGCAGGTGGACAGATTTAAGTAATTTCGTACGCCAAAAACAGGCGTAGAAAATAATGAGGCCAGCCAGCCCACCCACACCAGTCCCCTTTTTTCCACAAGCGGGGAAAAGATGCAGATTCGGCCTCAAATCCTCTTTGTGACCGAATCCGTGACAAAGGCACACCAAAAAGTGGCGTAATTCTCTTCTTAAATGAATCTGTCATTGGAATGTAAGGGAGAAGCAATCCAATATGTGCTGCTTCTAGCCGCCCAGGGTGACAAAAAAGTGTTAACATATTTTATTTATTTCAAAGACAAAAATCAAATCGCCCCCTTCTCCCTAATAAAATAAGAAGCTAAACGTCATGGGCATCAAACTAAGAATTAATAAAAAGTGATCAAAAAGCCGTACATGCTTCAATAAAAACGACAGATTGTCCTGAAAAAACGACTTTACCCCACAAGAGCTCTGTGGACGGAACTTTAAAAAAGTTATGGGGGTTGGAATATGGTGATGAAAGGGGGAACGTCTTCTGAAGCGCACTGCGCGCAGGATAGTCCTGGAACAGGTGTAAGGCGGCAGCACTGGCTGGTAGGTGTAGTCGGGGTCGTAATGAGCATCGTAGAGAGAACCTACAGTCTCCTCCCTGCGTGGTCGGTGCAGGGAGGACACGGGAGTTTACCGCCAGGGCAACACTGAAGAGGGGAGTAGTCCCTGGACCCGAAGTATTCAGTATTAACCCTTCCACTGCCCTCCACCAGGGATAATAAATTTAAAGGCGTTGTCAGAGTTGAAACTTTTTTGGGGCAAATTAATAAACTTTTGGGGGGGGGGGCTAAAATATATTTAAAAAAAAAAATCCTTCAGTCACGATAATACAACTGTCTGCATCTGTTATGAACAAATCCGGTTGTATTATCTTTAAAGGGAACCGGTCATCAACTTTGTGCTGCCCATACCAACGACAGGAGAGATGATTTCAGCGCTCTGCCATTTATAAGTTAAAAGTAAGTGGTTTCCGAGAACCAATAATCACAATCATTGCAGACTGGGCCTGGAAAAGAGTCATGGCCACCTGAGAAGAGTCCTGGTTACTCATGACTTCCTGCTCTCCTGATGATGACTGACAGTCTTCTACCTAGTTTTCTCCCTTTATCTCTAGATGAGAACTGCCAATCATCAGCAGATGGGCGAGAGTGCAGGAGATTATGAGTAACCATGACTCTTCTCAGGTGGCCTGGGCTGCAATGATTATGATGCTGGTTCTCAGTAACCACTTACTTTTAGCTCATGAGTGACACAGCGCTGACATCAGCATTTCTGTCACTATTTTATCCTGCCCTCAGTGAGGTCATGAGCTCCATGGAAAGTGACTGGGGGACGGATCCGTTTTCTATTGTGTCAGAGAAAACGGATCCGTCCCCTTTGACTTACATTGTGTGTCAGGACGGATCCGTCTTGCTCAGCACCACATCACTGACAGAAAAATGTTCGGTTGCGTCCCCATCGCGAACAGAACGCAATGAGTGGGGACAAAACGGAAGCGCTCCCCCTTCTCCCCCCCCCCCGTTATTGACATCCTATGACGGATGTCAATAGCAGAAAGGGGAAAGCGCAAGTGTGACAGTAGCCTTAGGCAACCCCTTTAACAGACCACTAGGCAGTCTTACATTGAACCCTTCACTGCCCCAGACCACCTGGTATGCTGCTATCAATCCGCTTCCCCGATTGTGTAATTAACTGATATGTCACCATTGTCTGATCGGTGCAGGTCCCAACAGTGGGACCCGCATCTATATCGAGAACTGAGTGAGGAGGGTGGTGGCTGGAGGAGCCCGGGTTTCCCCGAGTCTGGCCATCACCAATCTCTCTCCCCATAGAAGTGAATAAAAGCGCTTGCGCGGCCACCGCTCCCATTCACTTTTTTCATGGGGCCAACCGAAATAGCCGATCCAGTGCTCGACTATTTTCGGAGGCCCCATAGAAATGATTGGAGGGCGGCTGTGCACCACTTTCAGGGCTCCTTTCTCGGTGTAGGTGCGGGTCCCACCTCTGGGACACACACCTATCAGACAATGAGGACATATCCTAGTGATATGCCCCCATTGTCTGAGATGGGAATACCCCTTTAACCCTCCTCACTGCCAGAAGACATTTACATATTAACCCCTTTACCGCCCTCCATTGCCCACTCCCAGAGATAATGGAAATATCCCAAAGATACTGGCGTTAACCTGTTCATTGCCCTGTGCCACTAGGAGCATTTTTCACTGCCCTTGAGTCCCAGGGATGCTGACACTAACATCACTACTGCCATGTGGCCCTCTATATGTGGATGCTTTATGGCAATATATTAGCCCCCGGGCCCCTGACTGCCCCCTCACTAGCTACAAAAACTTAGAGATAACATTGGCTGTGTTCAGAACATTCATTTGTGTGTCTCCGGGGTAAAGAAAGACATTTCCAAACTTTTCTTTTATTGCTTTGCAGGAGTTCTCGTCACTGGGTCCCCGCCACACGGAGGCTGTTTGGCGGTCAGATTGTTGGGCAGGCTCTGGTGGCTGCCGCTAGCTCTGTGCCAGAGGGCAACGTCCACTCTCTGCACTGCTACTTTGTGCGAGCAGGTAACGTCCATCCTATTTTATTAGCTTTAGTGCTCACAAATGTATTTTTTGTCCATGACCCCTCCACATTTTTGGGAGGTCGGATGCAGAACCATTCGCTTCAATGGGACCGCAAAAGATGCCGCATCAGTATGTCCTTTCCCTGGCATCCACAAAAAATATAGAATGCGTCCTATGATAGAACTGTGCTTTTTATGGCCTGGACATTCCGTTCCGCAAAATGCGGAACGCTCGCAGCTGGTATCCGTGTTTTGCGGATCCACAACTTGCTGACCACAAAACGGGCAACGGTCATGTGCCTGAGCCCTTACTATGGAGGTCACACAACTTTATCTAGCAGCTTGTGGCCTTGTGTCTTTATCCTGTGTCTCATCATTTACTTTATAGAGCAGCATTTACATACTGACCCTAAAGAGTTAATACAGCGGAGACTAAGGAAGCCTGCCCTACAGCACCATGAACCTGATGCACCTCCTTTAACCCCTTAAAGGGGTTATCTTTATCTGAGACATTGGTGGCATAGTGCTAGAATATGCCACCAATGTCTGATAGGTGCGGTTCCCACCTCTGGGACCTGCATCTATCTGTACAATGGGTCCTTGAAAGTAAAGGAGCGCACACTGCGCATGTGTGGCGTGCTATCTGTTTATTTCTGTGGAAGTTCAGAAAGTGGTCTCTGCTAGTTTCTGAAGTCCCGTAGAGATGAATGGAAAACGCACCGCACTATTCACTACTAGGGATCTGACAGATAGCCGAGCCAGCTATTTTTTCTTTTCGTTTTAATCTTCCTTGAGCCATAACGTTTTCAAATATCCATTCACATAGCTGTATGAGGGCTTATTTTTTGCAGGACAAGTAGTACTTTCTAATGCCACCATTAATTATGGCACAAAATGTAGTTGGAAGCGGGAAAAAAAAAATCCGAGTGGAATTGGAAAAAAAATCAATTTCTCCACAGTTTTACAGGTTTTGTTACCATGGCGTTTCGTTTGCGGCATAACTGACCCATGCCCTTCATTCTTTGGGTCAGTGCGATTACAACAATACCCCATATGTATAGGTTCTTTATGACTAAATAGTGTAAAAATTAAAACTTTGAAAATAAAAGATTCACCATATTCTGACCCCCATCATTTTCTTATAGTTCTATCTACTGAGCTATTCGCTGTAATGGAAAAACTTTTATATTTTAATAGTAGGGAGTTTTCGTTCGCGGTGGTACCCATATTGTTTATATTTTTGTTATTTAGGTATTTTTTTTTACTATACGGAAAGGGGAGTGATTTAAAACTTTTATATAAAAAAATAATAATAATGTAATGATTTTGAAGCTCATGAGCCTATAAAATCTGTTTTTTAATTTTGAACAATCTGTGATATATATTTTTTTTAAATGAGTTTATTACTGTATATTGCTAATTTTTTTATGTTGGCCTGGTGGCCAAAATAAGAATTGCAGCATTAATGCGCATTGGACGCAGTGGGAGTCGGTAGGTAGCCCGTAAGCGCAAGCTTCCGGGTTTTTGACACTTTCGATGCCGTGATCTCACTTGATCATTGCATCTAAAGCCTTTATCGCGATTATTGCCGATCACGGTAATTGGCAGCAGGTCTCCGCTGTTTACACATCGCTTCAGCGCCGTACATGTACGGCACTGGCAGCAAAAGGGTTAAAGCAGTTGTCCAAGATTTTGATAACTATGGCCTCTCCTAAGGTTAGGTTGTCAGTATCAGACCGGCAATTTCTTCATAAAAAAACATCAAGTCACTCTAAATACACACAGCGCAGAGACTGCCGTTCAGTCTACATAACCCCTAACAAAGTTCCCTAATAATCAGGACCAGGAATTTCCAAATGGACAAAGTCACTTAGTCCATAGTCCACATGGGTATAATTGGAGGTGATGAAACACTCTGCCAGATTCTGCTGATTACTGGGTAATTCTCAAGTGTTTGCAGTAACACTACTCCTTATTATGTTTTATAAGAAATACTTGGCATTTGACATAATTAAGTACTGATTGGTTCTTTTCCCTCTAATTATTATATTACTTTCTATATTCCTTGTCATGTAGTGCGTTAGGGATAGTTGACATCTACAAAGTCATTGTTCTGTGTCAGAAGACCACCAAGCCACATTATAGAGTAGTTATCGCACAGGACATGCATTACTCCACACTGGACATCCTTAGGCCTCATGCACACAACAGTTTATTTTCACGGTCCGCAAAAACGGGGTCCGTGACCCGTGACCGTTTTTTCGTCCGTGGGTCTTCCTTGATTTTTGGAGGATCCACGGACATGAAAAAAAAGTCGTTTTGGTGTCCGCCTGGCCGTGCGGAGCCAAACGGATCCGTCCTGAATTACAATGCAAGTCAATGGGGACGGATCCGTTTGACGTTGACACAATATGGTGCCATTTCAAACGGATCCGTCCCCATTGACTTTCAATGTAAAGTCTGGAGTTCTTTTATACCATCGGATTGGAGTTTTCTCCAATCCGATGGTATATTTTAACTTGAAGCGTCCCCATCACCATGGGAACGCCTCTGTTAGAATATACTGTCGGATATGAGCTACTTCGTGAAACTCAGATCCGACAGTATATTCTAACACAGAGGCGTTCCCATGGTGATGGGGACGCTTCTAGTTAGAATACACTACAAACTTTGTACAAGACTGCCCCCTGCTGCCTGGCAGCACCCGTTCTCTTACAGGGGGCCGTGATCAGCACAATTAACTCCTCAGGTGCCGCACCTGAAGGGGTTAATTGTACTATCATATCCCCCTGTAAGGGGGGGGGATATATCATATCCCCCCCCCCAGTTTGAATATCGTTGGTGGCACAGTGTGCGCCCACCATCGGGCCCCCCCTTCCTCCCTCTATTGTTATAAATCGTCGGTGGCACAGTGTGCGCCCCTCATCGGGCCCCCTCCCTCTATAGCAGTAACAACATTGGTGGCAGTGTGCGGCCTCCCATCTCCCCCCCCCCCCCCCATCATTGGTGGCAGCGGAGTTCCGATCGGAGTCCCAGTTTAATCGCTGGGGCTCCGATCGGTAACCATGGCAACCAGGACACTACTGTAGTCCTGGTTGCCATGGTTACTTAGCAATAGTACAATAGTAGAAGACTCATAGTTACCTGCTTGCTGCTGCGATGTCTGTGTCCGGCCAGGAGCTCCACCTACTGGTAAGTGAAAGGTCTGTGCGGCGCATTGCTAAAGAACTGTCACTTACCAGTAGGAGGAGCTCCCGGCCGGTCACAGACATCGCAGCAGCAGGCAGGTAAGTATGAATCTTCTACTGTTGTACTATTGCTAAGTAACCATGGCAACCAGGGCTGCAGTAGCTTCCTGGTTGCCATGGTTACCGATCGGAGCCCCAGCGATTAAACTGGGACTCCGATCGGAACTCCGCTGCCACCAATGGTTGGGGGGGGGGGGGGGAATGGGAGGCCGCACACTGCCACCAATGTTGTTACTGCTATAGAGGAAGGGGGGGCCTGATGGGGGGCGCACACTGTGACACCAACGATATTCAAACTGGGGAGGGGGGGGGGGGGGGGGGGGGGGGGGGTCTGCCCCCTGCTGCCTGGCAGCCCTGATCTCTTACAGGGGGATATGATAGTACAATTAACCCCTTCAGGTGCCGCACCTGACGGGGTTAATTGTGCTATCATATCCCCCTGTAAGAGATCAGGTGCTGCCAGGCAGCAGGGGGGCAGTCTTGTACAAAGTTTGTAGTGTATTCTAACTAGAAGTGTCCCCATCACCATGGGAACGCCTCTGTGTTAGAATATACTGTCGGATATGAGTTTTCACTGAGTGAAAACTTAGATCAGAAAAAGCTTTTATGCAGACGGATCTTCGGATCCGTCTGTATGAAAGCAACCTACGGCCACGGATCACGGACACGGATGCCAATCTTGTGTGCATCCGTGTTCTTTCACGGACCCATTGACTTGAATGGGGCCGTGAACCGTTGTCCGTCAAAAAAATAGGACAGGTCATATTTTTTTGACGGACAGGATACACGGATCACGGCCTCGGCTGCAAAACGGTGCATTTTCCGATGGGTCCGCGAAAAAAAAACGGAAAACGGCACAACGGCCACGGATGCACACAACGGTCGTGTGCATGAGGCCTTAGGAGGAGGGGATGAAAGGTAATAACCTTTGTGCACAAAGACTGACATCAGCTCCAATAACAACATCATCCGAGTAGGAGGTTGTAGGTCCGTATCGCTCTCTTGTATTATCATGGGGCATCGGCCAATTGCTATGTGGGCAGCAAGGCGACAGGAGCTCTCCCCATTGTGTTACTGGCCAGGTGACTGACTATCACTTACTTTTACTACTCTGTATGCGAGTTTTTTTGTTTGTTTTTTTTAAATGTATATAATTAATCACACTTGGTAAATATTTTTATCACTTAGCTTGTGTAAGCCTATTTATTCTCAAATCTTGGAATTCACATTAAAACTTATGTTCACCATTAGGGGACCCCAAGGCATCAGTGTTGTACCAAGTAGAGAGGACACGAGATGGGCGAAGTTTTAATGTGAGGTCTGTGAAGGCAATACAGCATGGAGTACCAATCCTCACTTGTCAAGTTTCCTTCCATCGCTCCCAAGAGAGCCCCTTACAGCATCAGTTCACTATGCCAACTGTGCCTTCGCCAGATGAGCTGCTCACCCGGGACGAGCTTTTATACAAATACTTGAAGTGAGTCCTGTTTTTGTTTTTTTTCTTTCTTGATGTTTAAAGGAGTTTTCTTATATCATAAGGTATTACACCCTCCACTGGTCAGAAAGAGATGGCATGACTACCAGAACCCCTTCCAATCCCAGGTTTGAAGGGGACGCAGTGCTAAACCTTGCAAAATTCTGGGACTGGCAAAGGTATAGAGATAACTATGATAGGGGGAGTAGTAAGTCCCTAAAATGAAGACAGGAAAAGTGATCATACCCATTAAACTAACCTCAGCTGAACTCTCTTATTAGAGTGGGATTGGCTGACCATGTATTGTGTATTAGGCTACTTTCACATTAGCGTTTTTCTTTTCCGGCATAGAGTTCAGTCACAGGGGCTCTATACCGGAAAAGAACTGATCAGGCATATCCCCATGCATTCTGAATGGAGAGTAATCCGTTCAGGATGCATCAGGATGTCTTCAGTTCAGCATGCTACAGTTTAATCTCCGGCGAAAAAAAACTGAAGACTTGCCTGAATGCCGGATCCATCCTTCCGGTCTGTGCATGCGCAGACCTTTAAAAATGAGAAAAATAAATAAATACCAGATCCGTTTTGCCTGATGACACTGGAAAATCGGATCCCGTATTGCAATGCATTTTTCTGACTGATCAGGATCCTGATCAGTCTGAAAAATGCCTGATCAATCAGAAAAAATGCCATGCGTTTGCATACAGTTTGCCCGATAAGGCAAGCAGTTCAGGCAACGGAACTGCCCGCCGGAATCTAACAACGCAAGTGTGAAAGTACCCTTAGATGTTCAGCAGATTTTCACATGCCTGATCCTTTTTTCTTTACAAGGGAAATGAGCTGCCACCAGTGGCATCTGGCATCAGTTTATTCCCATTACTAGACTGGCCTCAGTACCATAGCCTCACATGGTCCTACTGAACCAAATGTAGCTCATATTAAAGAGGTCTATGCAGATGTTACTTCATCAGAAACGTGCAGGATCCAGCGTTAGTCATCCTAACAAGGTCTTAAATAATATTATCTCCAATGTCTTCTTCTTTTAGGGACCCCTCACTGGTGGACAAGCACAGGCTAGGCCTCAATAAAATCTTGGCTCAAGACGTTCCCATTGAAATCAAACCAATAAACCCCCCCGACATGTACAATCGTTTGCCACAGGAACCACGACAGCTGTTCTGGGTACGAGCCAAAGGAGTCATAGGTAATGGCTGTAACTCACTTATGACATCACCTAAATAACAGTTCCATAAATTACTCAGTCCCCGGGGCCCTTGGAATCCAATAACTGGTATGTATCAGATCAGGGTCAGCAACTCCCAGAATGCTCCACTCACTTCTATGGGTTTTCTGAGAACAAGTGTGCATGCTGGGAGTTGTAGTTTCTCAGCAATCGCCGCAGTGTCGGAGATTGCTGACCCCTGTGTGAGATCAGTGCAGTTTATATTGTATAATGGGTCATTGTAGGTCAGCGAGGCACTGGCAGCCTGAGACAGGTGAACTTTGCACATGGTGCCATTTAGTTGGCACAGCTGGGTTAACTTTAGGGCATGTCTAGAATTCAATGATTGTTAAAATCATGACTCCAAGGGGCAGGCCTCTTGCACACAACAGTGTGCCCGTGCTGCGGACTGCACTTGAATGGGGTCCAAAAGCACTTTTTTTTTTTTGCGGTGCAGAAGCATGGGTAAAAAACCTATCCACTCAGTGCCTCCGTTCCACACAGTATCTATCATCTGGATTTCAGACCCAGTCAAGTGGTGTCAGCTGTTTGCAATAAGAGCACTGACCTGCTACAGCCGTGTGCATGAGGCCTAAAGGGGTATATATTTGTATCGGTTCTGGGCAGGCTTTGCTGTACATGAGATGTGCCCGCTCTATAAGCCGTCGGGTCGTCGTTTTTCCAATAAGATACCCTCCGTTCTGGGAGACCATCTGCACTGTCGGGTAGCTCCTTTAGCCCTGTCAGGACCAAACACTGCTAATGGCAATGAGCTTCTGACAGCAGGGACTGGGACCTGAACCCCAAAAAATGGAGTCTTCCCAATAGTGCAGGCAATAGTCTTAAATCCCGTTTTACTATACAAGGTGACACCTTGACCCCTACAGGACCAAGTCCATTTGGGTATTAAAGGTGTAGTCGGGGAAGTGAGCGGTCCGCCCGCCAGAACAGGGGTCCTTTGTATTCTGGTTGAAGGGAGCAGCAGTCAGGAATGTGCACCTCTGCTTCATTTCATACTGTTAGACTGCTGGAGATGGCCAGCGTTTTTGAGCACTTCTGTCTCCTCACGGGGGGAATGCTTGGACTTAGCGAGCCCCCTGTGTAACTGCATAGATGCAATGGTTGCTAATCTCCAAACTTGGCCACTGCTCACACCCCTCACCCATCTGTGATCTACATGTACATAGGTGC
Organism: Bufo gargarizans; assembly: GCF_014858855.1. Classification (NCBI taxonomy): domain Eukaryota; kingdom Metazoa; phylum Chordata; class Amphibia; order Anura; family Bufonidae; genus Bufo; species Bufo gargarizans. The sequence goes on from NC_058085.1 coordinate 147,111, forward strand.
ACAGAGGGGTTCATGGACGCCTTTTGTCCGCCTGCATCTTCCACAAGTGCTGGCAAATTCTGAGACAGTAATAAGAACATGGTATTGATGTGGAAATGTCTGAACATATTGGCACACATTACTATGGTGGCTGGCCGTGATGGAAACCGCGCAAGTCTAAAGCCGCACCAAGTTTATCATCTGCTGTGTTCAGGCTGGCGGCTCTTTAGATTGCCTGGGCCAGATTTATCAACTAAAACAAGAAATGGAGCTCACATAGTACCTATATATAACATTATATTTTATTGAGTCATAGCGTGTAACAAGATATACCATTAAAAAGGGGGAAGTGGCAGAACATAAAAATATATCTTATTGGAAAATAAATATCAATATTCCATATATAAATGGATATAAAAGTAGTATACTATAAAAGTAACAATTGGGTGAGTCAATGGTTGCGAGTCATCAACAGTGCATAATATAGGGATATTGGCAAACTGATTATCTGCCTAAAGTAGGTCCATCTCTGCTACTCCGTGCGCCAGAAACTCAAATCTACTCCAGCTAGGGCATGGTGTAGATTTGAGCTATAACTTGCGCCAGTGTCAAAATCCAAAGCTGAACTCTGCTTAGTTAATGAGGCACAAAGCAGATTTCGGCTTTGGGTTTTGACACTGTAATTTAGGGACATAACCAAAGTGTCAAGAGTGCAGAGACCTCTGCAGAGCCCATACATTTGACGGTAGGACAGAGGCTATATTGTTAATGAAGTTTTCAAACTATCGATTGCTGTATCCGAACCCAATTTGCTCAACACTAGTTGTAATAAATTCGGCAGGCTCTGCCGCTGTTCTCATAGAGAAAAGGAACCTGTTGGATTTAGCTGGAAAAAAAATCTCACCACTAGGGCTCATGCACACGGCCGAGAGTGGTCCGTGGAACCACGGGCTGGATTCCCGCTGAGAGCAGGAGCGCACGGCGTCATTGGTTGCTATGACGCCGTGCGCTCCCTGCTGCCGCAATACAGTAATACACTGGTATATATCAAACTGTATTGCGGCAGCAGCAGGGAGTGCACGGCGTCATAGCAACCAATGACGCCGTGCGCTCAGCAGGAATCCAGCCCGTGGTTCCACGGACCGCTCACGGCTGTGTGCATGAGCCCTTATGGCAACAAATTTATGATTCTGTCATAATGGCTAAAAGACCAAGAGCTCCATCATGCTGCTTTTTTTAAAATAAGCAAAAAGACAAAAAAAAAAAGTCCTGTCTCTCATAGACCTTCAACTACCATCTGGAGTTGTTTTTTTAAACTGTAAAATAGAGGAAGAGGAAGAGGTGACCTGGTGTGAATGCAGCCGTACGCTTACCAGGTCTCAGTGACTGGTGGCACGAGGGAGTAGACTGTAGGGGGCCTGTGAAGCAATGGAGGAGTAAATTGAATGGCTTAAGAAAAAAAAAAAAATAGTCACTGTCCCCGTTTTACAACCTCTTCAGTCCACCCCTGGTGGTCTTATCGGTCACTTCTGTAGTAACTGTGAGCCGCTAGATTCACTCTGCGGTCCACAGTACAGGAGACGGGCCTTGCTCGGCTGACGTTCTGCGGCAGATTGAATACACCCTTCACAACAGGAACGGTCCTTGTACCTCTTATTAAAATGTATTTTAGATTCCATTTATAAAATGCTTGATTCCCGGTCTACACCATCTTATACAAATACAGTAAAAATAATGGATTTCACCTCTTTACATATAAAACAGCAGGTTTAAGTAGGTTACAGCGATAGTGGTGACTTTCTTCTTTCCCTTGTGTCTTAGGTCCTGGTGACATGAGATTACATTGCTGCGTAGCTGCCTATATTTCAGACTACTCGTTCCTGGGAACCGCACTACTTCCCCATCTTCGGTTTGGGGTGCAATTTATGGCCTCGCTTGATCACTCCTTGTGGTTCCATTCTGAATTCAGAGCAGATGAATGGATGCTGTACGAGTGTGAAAGTCACTGGGCAGGTAAGTAGGGGAATAGAACATGATGTAAATGTTGTGTGTGTATATATATATATATATAACACTACTAATTATACTATGATTATTGCTTGTGGCTTCCCTTTTATTGTCCTTTTAAAGTTTTGTACTGCATTGATCCAAGTAATTGCAGCTGCTATACAGTGCACTGCACATGGCAAATGTTAGAGGGTAGATTCAAAAAGGGGGGTTACCAAGAAATATAATTATGGGGGTAATTTAAGAAAGCAGTTTTTCTTGAGTCTGAGTTGGAAGAATTTGCACCAGATTTATCAAATGTCTCATGCTACTTTATACATCTGGTGCAAATTAGACGGTCACATGTCTACATATCTGGAGTGAAAATGGCTAACCGCATCCATTTTTTTTTTTTCTTCAAAACTAGAGTGCATGGTGTAAAAACGCAAATTGCTGCAAACTTTTTTTGCACAAAGTTCAGAAAAATACACAGTGCCCCTATTTTCCAACTTTTTAAAGCTAGGATCCTGGAGTGCATGGCTTGGTGAACGCCCACCTTCTGTGTACTTTTCTGAAGTGGTACGCCATCCCTGTGCCCTCAGCATCCGGGCCCCCAGCGACCAATAAAACGAGCGGGCAGAGGCGCTCCGCTGATTGCTGTGATCTGCTTTTCTTAGTCCCCCTTCATTGCAGCAATTGGTGGGAGGGGATCTCGGCAGCAAGACTCCTACCCTTTTCTTTGACACATCATGTATTAATCTCTAAAGATGCCTTTTAAAGGACATGGTGTTAAGACACTGCAGGAGATTTATGAAAACGGATTAAAAAGATTAGAAAAGTATTTGCAGAAGTTTCTCTGAAAAATCACATCAGGAATATGATGGACTGATCTGTACGACTACAACTTCCCCTGCATCGGATTTTGTAAGGCCTGTAGATCAGTACTTCGATTGTGGAGAAGGAAGCGTTCCTTCCCGACAATCGACTGCTCGTCAGTGAAGGAGACCACTGCTATTACATGCAATGATCTCCTCCACAGTATGGGGAGGACTAATCGCTAAAACAATCACTGGTTCCCACACAAAGCCATTATTTGCCATTAGTCGCTCGTGATTACGGTACACAGCATGCAAACAATTAGTCTTCATTTTAATAATGTCATGACAGAATCCCTTTAATAATGTCATGACAGAATCCCTTTAATAATCCTTATTAAATCTGCCTGTGGCTCTGTTAGCACAAAACAGGTTTTTATAACCTGTCATTCACCTACCCAAGGTGTCTCTTCATACAGGGTGCCCGGCCACACCAATCTCAGTCTGGTGCCCAGTGCCGCCTTCCCAGTTGAAATAGCCGCCCTCCCTGTCTATAGTGCCGCCTTCCTCATGAGCCACAGGCACATTTAAATAAGGACAATTTCGGATTCATGTTATTAGTACGGACCTGGCCATATGTTTAGGTTATAGGGCTAAAATGTCATGACCGAATCCCTTTAAAAATTGCAATTGCCCAGTGAACGCTTGTGCATTGGGTAATCGTCAGCACTTTAACACAGGCAGATCATGGCTAATGAGCATTCGCTAGTAAAGATACAGCCCCAAAAGTCCCATTGTGTAGCATCCAGCGGTAGACCCCAGTCACAGACTTGTAGTAGTATTTCATGTAAGAAAGTCTTAGTACCTCTAAGGATACAGTACTGCTCTCATTTCCATGTCTCTTGTGCCAGGCCACAGCCGAGGACTAGTACATGGGCGCCTTTGGAGAAGAGACGGAGTGCTGGCAGTCACATGTGCACAGGAGGGGGTCTTCCGTGTCAAGCAAAATCCTCCCGAAAGCAAACTGTGAGCGCACAGCTCGCCCGCTGAATCCAGAACTTGAATTCCTTCCTTCGTGAGATTAATACATTCCTGACCTGTAATCCACATGTTCACATCCAGCTCCGGCATCATGAAACTAGTCTCCAAATTGTGAATAATTGCAAATAATATATATTTTAATAAATCATTTGCGCTATGCACTGAAAACAGCTTGGATTCCGTTTTTCCCGCTACTCGTAATAATGCCCTTTATCCATAAAGGCACCATGAAAGACCGAGGAAGGTCAGCCAAACTGCTACGAGGAGGGTCTGTTCCCATAAATTTCTCCAGATGAACTGGCACAAATCTGAAGTAGAGTTTTAAGAAGGTTGCAAAGTGGCCCCATCACCTGGGGAAAGGTATGTAGTGCAAATAATTTGTTCCTTTTGGCTAAGGCCCCATTCACACGTCTGCAATTTTGCGGACCCATTCATTCTCTATGGGCCCGGACGTGAAGCAGAGAGCACACAATGTGCTGTCCGCATTTGCGGAGCGCAGCCCCGAATTTCCGGTCCGCAGCTCTGCAAAAGATAGAACATGTCCTATTCTTGTCAGCAGCTGCGGACAAGAATAGGCATTTCTATAGGGGGTGTGTTGCGGTTCCGCAACACACCATGGACGTGTGAATGGACCCTAAAGCTGCCCTTGTACATCTCCTGCCTTGAGAATGAACACTTAGAAGGTTGGCCATGCTGGATTCTTTTCGGTTGATCCTCCTTTGTGCTTTCTGGTGATGTGCAGTGCTAGAGACCTCAGACTAAGCTAAAATAACCATCATCGATCCAACATCTATGGCTCCTCTACGTAGGCACCCGATCTGTCTCTTTGATAAGCATTTCCTTCAGTGTAGGAGCATTGTGTGTGGCATGGCCAGCCTCCTGCAGTCTTCGCAGAGTAGCTTCAGAGCTTCTCTTGTCTACCCCCACTCTCCACGATAACTGTACATGAGCTTGTAGGAAAGCAATGAGGAAAGGCACGTTCTGCTCTTGTACATCCCGAAAAAGTGCAACAGCCCGTTCACTAAATGCTTGTGCATCTGCAAGTGCATCCATCTCCTGATGGCAAACCACCAGTCCGGCCAGTACAAGAAGCCGATGAGTGGAGGTACCCACTGGACAAAGCTTTTCTTGCAGATGCCAACAGTTCATCCATAGGGGTAATGCCAGTTGATATAACCCTGTGCATGTAAGATGCTGCGCCTTTTGCATGTCACGGAGATAGAAAAATCCCAGGAATTCTGGAGACTGTCTCAGGGTGGGCACTGAGGACACGTAGCATAGGAACTGTTCAAAGGCGCGACTACGTTTTGCTATGGTCTCGGACGTAAAGTTCTTGTGCAGGCGCTTGTGGGGGAAGGAGACGGCGCTCATCTCGTCAGGATAGCGGGAGCGCAGGCTTTTCCTCAGGCGTTCAAGATCGGAGTATCGGCAGCTGATGAAGGCAGGTGAGGGGTCGTACTGCCCTGAATGCAGAAGGTAAATGGTGTACATCTGGCAGGAGAGCACAAAACAAACAGTCAATACCTGGCACAAAAACGTACTGCATTTTTTGTCCTAACTACCTCAGCAGGGGCGTAAGGATCAGGCACTTGGACTGTAATCTATTCAGAACCCATGCCCCTTCCATTGAACATATGGGGGGTTTGGGAGGAATAGGAGTTGAGTGACACTAGTTGACTTTGCCATGTGCCTGCCAAACAAAAAGATATACAGGCGGCACTCGCCAATTAGTGCAATCTTTTATTTCCTCCAGAGCTGAATACATCAGAGCTGGATGTATAAATGGCTTGGGACGGACAGACAGTGAGACGGCCGTTTCGTGCCTCCGCGCTTCTTCAGGCCAGTAACATGTGCCTGCCATGTTGACCTCTGCTACAAACGGCATACTAGTCTGAAAAGTCCAAAATGCTGACTCCCCCATGGTGAACGTGCCGTATTTTCTGAAGTTGGATGTTATGTCTTGTTTCCTACGGGTCTCTTTACACGGGGGACGATACAGCAGCAGATTGTCGGGAGGGAAGTGTTCCTTCCTGACAAATTGCCTGCTTGCTGGTGGAGGAGACTGCTGCTATCACAAGAGCGATCTCCTCCACAGTATGGGGAGGAGCAATCACTAAAGCTATTGCTGTTCCCCATACACAGCACAAACTGCAGCCAGCAAACATTTTTTGCGACCGCACAAATGCTCTATTGCCCGATGAACAAGCGTAGTAATCGGGGGTACATTTACACCGCCCGATAACTGCTAATGAGCATTTTTATTAATGCTTTTTAGCGATAATCTGTGGAATTCTTGGCTTTACTCTTGTGATTTACTTAGGAATCAAGGATGGGTCTACACTGGAGCCCTGCCTAATTTAGGCCCCTTTCACACGAGTGAGTTTTCCTGCCCGGGTGCAATGCGTGATGTGAACGCATAGCACCCGCACTGAATCCTGACACATTCATTTTAATGGGTCTGTGCACATGAGTTTTCTTTTTCATGCATCCGTTCTGCAGCCCTGGCCCTATAGACGTGAACGGGGCTTCAGTGAAACATGCATTGCGTCCGCAAGCAAGTGCAGATGCAATACGTTTTTCACTGATGGTTGCTAAGAGAGGTTTGTACACCTTCAGTTTTATCACGCGCGTGAAAAATGCATCAAAACGCATTGCACCCGCATGGAAAAAACTGAACGCAATCGCAGACAAAACTGACTGAACTTGCTTGTAAAATGGTGCGAGTTTCACTGAACGCACCCTGAGCCAATCCGTATAATTCTTGTGAAAGAGGCCTTAAAGAGGTTAAAGCAGACAATATTTGACAATTCCAAGTTACCCCCTCATTCACATGAAAACAGCCATTGCTTTCAGAATCATTGCAGTCTATGGGCTATACACCGGCCAGTTAATAGCAGCTGTTAGAAAAATAGGACATCATATTTTTGGCTTTTTTTGCAGCCAGGGAACCCCACTGAAATCAACTGGATACAGTACGGGGAAAACGGCCTTTCAGGGTTTAAAATAAACACCTGCCCCAACTGCATGCACAGGGGGCACTCATTGTTCATGGGGGTCACATGATCACTCGGAGCATCAGGTCCCGCTGCTTCCGTGAAGAGTGAGTGGCCCCTGTGCATGCAAGCACAGGGGCCACTACTAAATCGTCGGCACTACTGAGGGTGTGGGCCATAATATATACTGAGGGCACTCCAGGAGTTTGGGATAAAGATAAGAGTTCATTCAAAGTCTATGGGACTGACTGAAACCGCCAAATACTTTTCTGCTGCGGGGTAACATGAATGTCCTCACACATTACAGCTGAGCAGTATGGATCCCAGCAGCAACAACCTGTGATCTACCTATTGAGACCCAAATAAGAGGAGTATCCACAGCAGACATCCCCCTCTTAGGACTCATGCAGACGACAGTGTCCCTGTATTGCGGCCTGCAAACGGCGGGTCCGCAATATAAGGGCACTGGATGTGTGCACACCGTATGGTGGGTGCAGACCTATTTATTTTAATTGGTGCCACACCTGCAGTGTAAATCCACCATAGGGGTGCTCCATGTCTGTATTGCGGACCACACTATATGTGCAGTCAGAATAAAGCCACAAATCTCAGCAGACAAAGTAAATGGTGGATGGCCGACTTACGACATACTTGGTGTGGGTGTCCCTCACCACATTAGCCTCAGTCACCTCAAACGTCAGTCTGATGGGCAGGCTCTGGTCGTGTGCGGTGGACCACATCTCTCGGAGCTGCTGTGTTAAGAGGGGATGGGTGTTCAGCTCTTCTATGCATCTGACTTCTGCAAGAAAAGCTTTTATCATCTACTGGAATACCCCTTTAATGCACCAGCGCGAGTAACATGCTGCATACACACACTATGAATATCCAAAGGCCTTTCACCCTCAGACGCCAGAATCCGTTTATTTTAGTACCTGCTCCGTCGCTCTCCTCCGAGCCCAGGCTGTCTTCACTCAAACTAAGGGTCCCGCTCAGGCGCAGGGACAGTCCTTCGGTGTCATCCACCAGTTCCGCAATTTCTGGGGGTTCTTCTGGAGGTCCAGGACCCCTCTGCCGCCTCACTGTGGTGGGACGGAAGCGGCGAAGCAGCTTTGATGCCATCTGGAAGGGTATTGCAAATGTTACTACACTGGTAATTCAACAAACTACGAATGCCAAGTTATTAAACTCTGCATTTCAGTTTCCCAAGGTTCATGTCAGGATCTCTGCTGCTGTGACAGAATGGAAACTGGTCTGAATTCAGTTTCTGTAACTGAGGAGAGAGTCCAGAAAAGGAGACATTTTTGCTGCTGTCTTTTGCTTGCACAGATACATTGTAATAACTAACAGCAAGCAGAGACCTTGAAAATGGCAAATAATGGAAACACAGAGGGGGAGATGTATCAGAACGGTGCAAAGGAAAAGGGAAGTCATTTTTCAGAGGCCCTTTGTAAAATGAAAGCAGTGACCTGATAGGCAGCCATCGGTGACTACTCTACTTCTCACAGGTTTTAATATATCAGTTGCCATAGTAGTGCTTGTCCGACCATGGGTCTGCGGAAACCATTAAAATCAATGGAGCCATGCGCTGGAGAACACGCACAGCACACGTCCGTGATATACTGACATTTGAAAGTCTAAAAGCCTCCCTAAGGCCTCTTGCACACGACCGTATGGCTTTTTCAGTATTTTGCGGTCCGCAAAAAACTAATCCGCAAAAAATACAGATGACGTCCATGTGCATTCAGTTTTTTTGCTGAACGGAACAGCTGGCCCCTAATAGAACAGTCCTATTCTTGTCCGTTATGTGGACAGCATATGGAGTACCTTCCGTTTTTTTTTTTTTTTTTTGTGCAGATCCATTGAAATGAATGGTTCCGCAAAAAAAATGGAATGTACTCCATATGCATTCCGTTTCCGTATTTCCATTCTGTTGAAAGATAGAACATGTCCTATTATTGCCCGCAAATTACGTTCCGTGGCTCCATTCAAGTCAAAGGGTCCGCAAAAAAAATAAAACGGAACACATACAGAATGTACTCCGTATCCGTTCTTGCGGAACCATCTATTGAAAATGTTATGCCCAGCCCAATTTTTTCTATGTAATTACTGTATATGCCATACGGAAAAACGGAACAGAAACAAAAAAAAAAAAAACTGAACGGAAACAAACAATGGAACAACGGATCCGTAAAAAATGAACTGCAAAACACTGAAAAAGCCATACGGTCGTGTGAAAGAGGCCTAAGGCAATGACAGACGTGCGATAGGTGCAGACATCACCTCTGAGGTCGGTGACTGGCTGCAGCGGCACAACTTTACTGCGAGGAAGTAATCGCAGACCAGTGGAGACCACCGAGTGCACAGCAGGGGAGTGATGGTTATTTTTTATTTATCACATTTGTTACTGTTTGGGAACTTCTTAAAAATCTCAAATTACACCTTTAAAGGACCTTTAAAGGTGTAATTTATTGCAGCCCATTAGGAATTGCAGAACGCATGCGGACCTATTCAAGCACACGTGTGAATGGACCCTTAAGGCGACCCTTAAGTCAATGAAAAGGGTTAGATGCTTTAGGAAAGGAGGCGTCACTCTGCATCCTCCATAGAAACACCGCCACAGCACACCTGGATGCAGCGCGCAGGTCACATGCTGCTCCAATAGCGGCCATGATATGGATGCACGGTCAGAAGATACCATCATCATCATGGCTAATCAAGGAGTGAAAATGGTGACAAATGTCTGTCATATTGTAGCGACATGTCAAATGTTTGGATCTGTGGGGGTCTGGGGGCCAGGACCTCAACAGATTGCAGAAATGAGGGGGTAGAAGAACTCAACGGGTTGTCCCATTTGGACATTTATGGCTATCTGCAGGGTAGTCTACACATGTCCAATAGGTGCGGGTCTGTAAAGGCTAAATAGTAATGTCACCATGGGGCTGAAAAGCACGGGAGCCCCCCGGAGTTCTGCACCAACTATATTGGAGACTTTCAAAGTCTACAATAAAAAATAAAAATAAAAAGTGTCTGAAGGTTCTCATTTATCCAGGTCATGGTATATCTGTAAAGACTAAATCAAGGCAATGTAGCCGGGGTGTCTGAGAAACTGAAGAGGATTTTTAATAAACATCACATTCCTGTTTGCTTTAAACCCAGCAACACACTGAGGCAACAACTGGTGCACCCCAAAGACCCAACGCCTAAACACAAGATGGACAACATTGTGCACGCAGTCCAGTGCAATGAGGAATGCTCCGAACTGTATATCGGCGAAACAAAACAACAACTACATCAGCGTATGGCCCAGCATAGAAGAGCCAAAACCTCTGGTCAAGATTCAGCCGTGTACTTACATCTAAGGCCTCTTTCACACTTGCGTTGTCCGGATCCGGCGTGTACTCCACTTGCCGGAATTACACGCCAGATCCGGAAAAACGCAAGTTAACTGAAAGCATTTGAAGACGGATCCGTCTTCAAAATGCTTTCAGTGTTACTATGGCAGCCAGGACGCTATTAAAGTCCTGGTTGCCATAATAGTAGGGGGGAGCGGGGGAGCAGTATACATGACGTGCCATGCGATCACGTCATCCATGCGCCTGGGGCGCCCCCGGGAGCCGCACGGACGGTAAGTATGCTGCTCCCCCGCTCCCCACTACGCTTTACCATGGCTGTCAGGACTTTAGCGTCCCGGCAGCCATAGTAACCATTCAGAAAAAGCTAAACGTCGGATCCGGCAATGCGCCGAAACGACGTTTAGCTTAAGGCCGGATCTGGATCAATGCCTTTCAATGGGCATTAATTCCGGATCCGGCCTTGCGGGAAGTCTTCAGGATTTTTGGCCAGAGCAAAAGGCCCAGCATGCTGCTGTATTTTCTCCGGCCAAAAAACGTTCCGTTCCGGAACTGAAGACATCCTGATGCATCCTGAACGGATTTCTCTCCATTCAGAATGCATTAGGATAAAACTGATCAGGATTCTTCCGGCATAGAGCCCCGACGACGGAACTCTATGCCGGAAGAAAAGAACACAGGTGTGAAAGAGCCCTTAAAGAAACAGGTCACACCTTTGAAGACCGTCAAGTACGTGATTTGGATAAGGAGGCCGATTGGTACAAACGAGGCGTGAAGGAGGCCATCTACGTAAAAATGGAGAAGCCAAGCTTGAATAGAGGTGGGGGGGTTAGACATCTATTGTCTGCCACATACAATGCTGTCTTGACACCTTTTTCTAGGAGGTCATTATCACCTACTGACTCCAATTAGGAGAATGGAACCAACACCTTTGACCCAATGCTGGGTATAATGACCTCTGACCCCATGTTGGGTATAATTACCAGATGTGGATTCAGTTACATATTTATTCCCAGTGAATTCTTGTACAGTCCCTCAGAATTGAGAAAGCTCGTTGGAAGAAGAGTGAAACGTTTTCAAGAAATCTACAGTACGTCCAGTTGCCTTGATTTATTCTTTACAGATACAATAAAAAAGGAACATTTTTGGGAGGGTTTTTCCAGTTATAACCTGACACGTCTGTTTTAGAAACTACTTGCATTTCCCATCTCTGGGGCAGCTATTCCTAATACTCAGTTATGTCATTCCTTTATTATTCCTACTAGAAGTTATAATTGAATTGCCAGCAGTTTGCAAAGAAGGTCCAAATATACCAGTTTGGGGGGCGGGGTGTCCCCTGCACAGTCTGACACTGCACAATGACACCCCCCAACTGGTAACACCCATCTGGACCTCCCCCAGACTGCTGGCAATTCATTTATAATTTCTAGCAGGAATAATAAAGGAACAGCACATCATAGAATCACAATAGATGCTCTGGAATGATTATTACATGGGGATACAAGTAGTTGGTAAAACATACAAGTCAGAAGGGGTGACGGGTCACTAAAAAGTCTGAGGGGTCTCAACACCCAGACCCCCCACCAACCAAAATATTTGGCAGGTCAGAAGTTTAGCGGAATGAAGATCTTCCTAAGGCCTCATGGACAAAGGCGTTGTTTGGGTCCGCATCCGAGTTGCTGTTTTTGTGGCTCGGATGCAGACCCATTCACTTCAATAGGGCCGCAAAAGATGCGGACAGCACTCCATGTGCTATCCGCATCCGTTGCTCTGTTCTGTGGTCTGCCCAAAAAATCTAACATGTCCTATTCTTGTCCGTTTTGCAGACAAGAATAGGCATTTCTACAATGGGCCGCTCGTTACGTAAATTGCGGAAGGCACACGGGCGGCTTCCGTTTTTTGCGGATCCGTGGTTTGCAGACCGCAAAAAAAAAACAGAACGGTCGTGTGCATGAGGCCTAAAGCGGCCTTTAGGCCTCTTCTATGCCCTGGACCGAGGAGATCTCGACCTCTTCTGCAGCTATCGGATTATGAAATCCTTCACAATCTCCGTTTTGAGCAGGGTTGGAAAGCAGAGGAACAGGTCCCGGCCCAAGCTGCCATGGAGACTTAAGACACACAGCAAGACGCTCCCAAGATGGCAAGAGCAGCCGTCACCTAATCTGCTAGCACTTCATCTGGAAAATGCCTGTGGTCTCACGTGGCCTTTACACAGAGCGAGGAAAAGACAGATGGGATTGCCACCGAAATAGCAGCAGGCCTGGGATCGGCGCTCCGGAGAAAACCACCCAAAGATGAAGAACTGCGGCCGAAAAAACATGATGGTGCCAGGGGGTAACGCACCATAAATGCAGGATGCCACTGCGCCACCTAGTGTTACTGTAGTGAACAGCTGGAATTTCTTCTTCATATACCATCATTGTTTTTATTGTGATTTTTACAAAATTGCAGATAAAACAGTTTTTGCTACAATTTTGGAAAAACCACTGAAAACGGACAGACTGATATGACCATGATGTGTGAACAAACGGTTAGGGCCCGTTAAAATTTATTTTTCCCCGCGGAATTTAGGCGCAGATCGCTTCTCAGTGTGGTTGCGGCTTTAGCCCTAATGCACACAAATGTATTTTCTTTCTGTGTCCGTTCCTTTGCAGAACGATTCATTTCAATAGGTCCCACAAAAAAAATAAAAAAAGTTTCCCCGCATTCAGTTTCCGTATGTCCTTTCCACCAAAAAATAGAAGATGTCCTATAGTTGTCCGCATTACAGACAAGGATAGGACTGTTCTATTAGGGACCAGCTGTTCTGTTCCACAAAATACGGAATGCACACGAACGTCATCCGTATTTTTTGCAGATCCATGTTGTGCGGACCACAAAGTACATACGGTCGTGCGCATGAGCCCTAAGCGTGGCTTAACACTGCGTTTCGTTTTTCAAAAGTCTTGTTTTTGGTCGCCTTTTATTGGGGAGCAAAACCGTGCTGGTCAATGATAAATTATAAAACGCCCTACAAACACTGCGGTTTTATTTTCTTATAAAAATAGCAGCACGCTCTGGGCGGTTTGTGGTTTTTTTTTCAGGTGTTTTCCTATAGTAGAAAAAAAAATACTTAAAATAAACGCCACATACATGAATTTCACTAATATATATATATATATTAGTGTGTCCGCACCGATGAGAGGAATTCGGGAATGTTTTGATATCACTTGGATAACCCCTTTAAAAGACGATTGGTGTGTAGGAAATCCCAGTGATGTCATCAGCACCAGGAAGAGGATCTTGTAATTAATGAATATTCATTAGGGAAACTGAATGACTCCTTAATGAGTAATTACACTGTGGAAACTCCGACTGAGGCCTCACGCACACGGCCCGTATTACGTCCTGCAAACAGCAGGTCTGCAATATGCGGGCACCGGGTGTGTGCTCCCTGCATCATGGAGGCACAGAACCCCACAGAAGCACTACGGAGCACTTCTGTGGTGTCTCTGTCCGTGTCTCCGCACCGCAAAAATAATAGAACTTGTTCTATTTTTTTGCGGTGCAGAACGGATCACGGACCCATTAAAGTTGAATAGATCTGGATCCCTTGCGGCAGCCGCACAGATGGTGCCCGTGCATTGGGGACCGCAAATTGCTGTCCCCAATGCACGGAACGGCCGTGTGCAAGAGGCTTGATGCCGGAGTTTCTCTTTAAGAACCTGTAAAAAAAAAAAAAAAAAAAGTAATCTAAACAAAAGGACTCATGCACACGGCCATTTTCCGGTCCACAATACACAGGCTCCGGCTGTGTGCACCCCGCATCACGGATGCGGACCCATTCACTTGTTCTATTTTTTTTACGGCGCAGACGGATCATAGGCCCATTCAAATTGAATGGGTCTCAATCTGTCCTGGCGGCTGCACAGATGTTGCCCGTGCATTGGGGATCGCAAATTGTGCATAAGCCCTAAGTTTTAGTGGCTGGCAGGTGAGCGGGGATGTCCGTCAGGAGCCGCGCAGCACGGTCAGCACTTTCGGCGAGTAGAATAAGTCACAAGTTCTCCTGCGTTTCCTCTGGTTGCGTAATCGCCCAAGATTAACTCTCTGTCTACAAGTAAAAGACTCAGCAACACTTTAATGGCTCGTGCACATGACCATTGGGGTCCCATGCTGTGGACCGCAAATTGCAGTCCGCAATGCACGGGCACCTTCCCTGGGGCAGGCGGATGAAAGGGTCACTTGAATGGGACCGCGATCCGTTCCGCAAAAAGATAGAACAACACAAATGCGGTCCGCAATACGGGCACGGGACACCAACGGTCGTGTGCATGAGCCTCCCCCGTTACATACCTGTCGTGTGGCTGTAGAAGGTTCGGATCACATGAACAATTTCTACACAGAAGAAAAAAGCAGAGTTCATCAGATTTGTGAAATCTCATTCACACTGCGTTTTTTCCTCACGGAAATCCGCATGTAATCCACACCCGCACGGTGTGCTCTAAGGCGGTTTCCGTCCGGATGCGTGTAGTGAACACACAGCATCCAGACTGAATCCTGACCATTCACTTCTGTGGGTCTGTGCACGTGAGCTGATTTTTCAGAGAAAAATAAATAAAATTAAAAACGCAGCACGTTCTATATGGTGCGTTTGTCACGCAGCTCTGGCGCCATAGACATGAATGGGGCTGCATGAAAAACGGAAGCGTCCGGAGGCCATGCGTTTTTCACTGATGGCTGCTGGAGACGTAAATTGTTGTTATTCAGTTTTTCTTCACCTTGCAATCCAGATGGAAAACGCGCACACACTGAACGCAGTCGCGGAAAATAGCGATTGACCTATCAGTTTATCCTTAAACAGATCCTGACGCAATCCGTATTGCTTGTGTGAGCCGGGCCTTACAGGTGCACTTATTTAAAGGGGTATTCCGTTTGTGAGGGGATAACTAGGCTTGAGCGAATCGAGCTGGAGATCATAGATCCAAAGTCGATTTGTTAAAATAAAACCTTTGTTGGTAACGCCGTTTCTGTATAGAATTAAAATGTATGGGCTCCGTGTAGGCAGAGTTTGTATCGCCTGAAGTCGCGCGAGGCTTCGGAATTCCTATCTGCGTATTTAAAAACAGGAATCCATAGTGGGGGTTTGGTAGCGAGGTACCGGCCAGTACCAACGCCAACTTCGGATTCAAAATAGTGTAGCCATTCACGAAGTCTCGCAAGGCGAACTGTGCCCACACGGAGAAAGTTAAACAAATCGACTTTAGAGCTAAGATCCGAAGCTCGATCAGCTCAAGCCTAGGGATAACTATTAGATTGGTGGGGGTCCTACCGTGGGACCCCCACGAGAACCCCGTAGCCACATGTACGTGGCCGCTCCATTCATTTCTATAGGAGCGCTGTACTCCACTATCTTCATAGCGCACATGTGGGTACGGGGCCCCCGTTCTGGTGATCGGTGGGGGTCCGCAATGCTGCGGATAGGCGATAACTTCCAACAAGCAGAATACCCCCTTAAAGGGCCACCGCCTCGCGCACTGATAATCTCTCATAAAGGAAGTGCAGTTCAAGCAGTTTCCAAACACGGAACATTAATGTCTGCAAATCAAATAAGGCTGAAGGGGTTAAACAGAAGTTCATTTAAAGATCATTTCCCCTTCTGAATAAATGAAGAAGTCGCCTAGAATTTCCCCAAAGTCGCTGTCCTCTGGGGCGAGTATCAAATACATGGGGGCCACTCATGGCGGTCGCCCCTGATCACAGATCTGAAAACCGCAGCAATTCCCCAATATACTCCTGGGGCGAATTCACACTGGGCAGATCTGTTGCATCGAAACGTGCAGAAATCCTAAAACAGGAGGGCAGTCCCCCACCTATCTGATACACAAGTGTGATCCCCAGTAAAATCCCCCTTAAAGGAACCAGTGAGGGCGGGGCTTGCGGTGACCACAACAGACCCCCTCTAGGGAATTGCTATATATGCAATGTACTACATGTAGGTGAAGTAACACAGGCTCAGCACGGTTTACTACGTGCTTCTGCCACATTCCAGTCACAGCCACATAGCTGACCCTTTAAGAGGAGCCGACCTCCGCGGTAATCCCTATAATCCCCGCTAATCCCCACAGCGCCACCTACCTGTTGCCCCTGCTATGCAGCAGAGTGCGGGAGACTTGACGTTTCTGCTCCCCCGGGTCCTCCAGCACTTCCGCTTCCGGTGTCCAGTCCAGGGGGGGTGAGGAGACTGCTCTGCGGTGTCTAATATAAGCACGGTCCGGCTGGACTGTGAGACTGCCAGACAGGCGGGGGTGCGCAATGTGACACCCCTCCTCCCCCGTGCGATGGAATGCTCCTACTGCGCTTTATCGATACATAGATAATTACCGTAATTACTGTAGTATCACTGATGTAATCGGGGCTGAGTCACCGGAGCGTATTCCCGGGGCTCGGCCTGACTAGAAATGCCTGCTCTGCCGTGTAGTCACACCTATACAGCACATCTAACCATTCAGCTTAATGTTTATTAGACTCATTTATTATTAGTCTGACGACCGTGGAAAAGCCACCCCGTCCAGGGAGGAGATTAATCAAAACTGGTGTCAAGTAAAACTGGTTTAGTTGCCCCTAGCAACCAATCAGATTCCACCTTTCATTCTTCAGAGCACCTTTTGGAAAATGAAAGGTGGAATCTGATTGGTTGCTATGGGCAACTGAGCCAGTTCTACTTTACACCAGACGCCGATCATTTTCAGAGCACGTCCTAGCAACGGTCTGTGAAAAATCACTGACTGAACACTGATGTCATGTCAGTGGTTTTTTCACAGACCCATAGACTTCAATGGTCTGCATCACGGACCAAAGTGGTGCTTGTCTACGTGATTTATATCAATTAGGGTCCATTGACACATCCGCACTTCTGTTCCACGGCCCCGCAAAAAAAAAATAGAACATGTCCTATTCTTTTCCGCAGCCACGGACAAGAAAAGGCATTTCTATCATAGTGCCGGCCGTGTGTGGTCCGCAAAATGCGGAAAACACATGGCCGGTGTCCGTGTTATGCGGATCCGCAATTTGCGGACTGAAAAACACTTGCGGACGTGTGAATGGACCCTAAAATTCAGTAAAAAAAAAAAGATGTGTGAGCAAACACATTAAAAGTCAATGGGTGCGTGTGCGAGTCACTGAGGTGTGAACCAGGCCTTAGGGCTCATTCAGACGACCGGATGAATGGGTCTGCATCCTGCAATTTTGCGATCGGATGCGGACCCATTTATTTCAATCGGGGCCGCAAAAGATGCAGACAGCACACCGTGTGCTGCCTGTCCACATCCGTAGTTCAGTTCTGTCCCTGAAAAAAAGATAGAACATGTCCTATTCTTGTCCGCAGTTGCCGGCCATGTGTAGTCCGCAGAACGCACCCGTGTTTGCGGACCACAAAACACTACAGTTGTCTGAATGAGCCCTTATTCACACATGACTTTCCACTGACAGACATGGAGACAGGCACTACTCTGATACCGACCAAACACACCCATTGAAGTCTATGGTCCGTGAAAAATCACTGACACGAAACCATTGGAAAGAGATGCTCTGGAAATTAAAGGGGTTGTCCGGGGCTACACAAAGATGGCTGCTTTCTTCCAAAAACAGCACCACGCCTGTCCACAGGTTCTGTATGGTATTACAGCTTAGCCCCATTCACTTCAATGGAGCTGAGCTGCACTGTTTCTGGAAGGAAGCAGCCATCTTTGTGTAATCCTGGACAACCCCTTTAATTATCAGCTTAGCAGGGTATGGATGACACATGACCATCTTGTCACGGATGTCATCACATGTGAGGCCCACAGCCGACAATGGCAGTTATTAGTATTATTACTCACTTATATAGCGCTGACATATTACGCAGCTCTTTACAGACATCATCATCACTCGCTGTCCCCAATGGGGCTCACAATCTAAGGTCCCTATCAGTATGACTTTGTAGTGTGGGAGGAAACCCACGGGGAGAACATACAAACTACACGCAGATGATATCCTTGGTCGGACTTAGGACCCCAGCGCTGCAAGGCACCGGTGCTAACCACTGAGCCACCAAGCTGCGCAGGCGGGGACACGTGTCACATCTAAGGATGTAATAAACTAAGCGAGTGGAAGTGACAGGGGTCGTGTTACACAACAGTCGCCAGGAATCCAGACCTGCTGATTGTCTGGTGACTGTTTTACGGTTGTGGCAACTCGCAGGACATAACGCGACCACATTCACTTTCATTAGTTGCGATGCAGGCAGCGCTACACTCCATCTTGGGACGTGCCGCCAGAGTTGTCATGTAGCCCTGGCCATACTGATCATGTGTGTACACCTGTAGAGCCAAGGCCAGCGCTCCCCAAAATATGTCTCATTAGACTTATGTATTAGCAAAAGGCATGGCAGCAAAATCGAGGTATAGTAGAGAACAGCCCGAATACTGTCATTAACAAAGCTGTAATCATACAGGACCAAAATAATACCGCCATACAATACTGTCATCATACAGTACCAAAATAATACCGCCATACAATACTGTCATCATACAGTACCAAAATATTACCACCATACAATACTGTCATCATACAGTTCCAAAATATTACCGCCATACAATACTGTCATCATACAGGACCAAAATAATACCGCCATACAATACTGTCATCATACAGTACCAAAATAATACCATACAATACTGTCATCATACAGTACTAAAATATAACCACCATACAATACTGTCATCATACAGTACCAAAATAATACCGCCATACAATACTGTCATCATACAGTACCAAAATATTACCACCATACAATACTGTCATCATACAGGACCAAAATAATACCGCCATACAATACTGTCATCATACAGGACCAAAATAATACCGCCATACAATACTGTCATCATACAGTACTAAAATATAACCACCATACAATACTGTCATCAAACAGTACCAAAATACCACCATACAATACTGTCATCATAGAGGACCGAAATAATACCGCCATACAATACTGTCATCATACAGGACCAAAATAATTCTGCCATATAATACTGTCATCATACAGTGCCAAAATAATACCATACAATACTGTCATCATACAGTACTAAAATAATAGCACCATACAATACTGTCATCATACAGTACTAAAATATTACTGCCATACAATACTGTCATCATACAGTACCAAAATATTACCACCATATAATACTGTCACCAAACAGTACCAAAATAATACCTCCATACAATACTGTCATCATACAGTACCAAAATAATACCATACAATACTGTCATCATACAGTACTAAAATAACAGCACCATACAATACTGTCATCATACAGTACCAAAATAATACCATACAATACTCTCATCATACAGTACTAAAATATTACTGCCATACAATACTGTCATCATACAGTACTAAAATATTACCGCCATACAGTACCAAAATAATTCCACCATACAATAGTCATCATACAGTACCAAAATATTACCACTAGAGATGAGCGAATTTCATATTTTGAAATTTGTTCGCACTTCGTTTGGTGGTAAAAGGTGAATTGCGTTATGGATTCCGTTAGAGGCATTCGATTATTCATTCCATCATAATAGAAGTCTATGGGCTGCAAAACGGATCCGTCACGTTTCCATTATTTGGTACATACAGCACCAAAATAATACCACCATTCAATACTCTCATAATTCAGTACCAAAATATTACCACCATACAATACTGTCATCATACAGTACTAAAATATTACTGCCATACAATACTGTCATCATACAGTAGCAAAATAATACTGCCATACAATACTGTCATCATACAGTACCAAAATAATACCACCATACAATACTGTCATCATACAGTTCTAAAATATTACTGCCATATAATACTGTCATCATACAGTACCAAAATAATACCATACAATACTGTCATCATGCAGTACTAAAATATTACTGCCAAACTAATGCAACATACAGTGTCTAAATAATACCGCCATCTAATACTGTCAACGTACAGTACCAAAATAATACCGCCATCCAATACTGTCATCATACAGTACCAAAATAATACCACCATACAATACTGTCATCATACAGTACCAAAATAATACCGCCATACAATACTGTCGTCATACAGTACCAAAATAATACTGCCATACAATACTGTCATCATACAGTACCAAAATATTACTGCGATACAATACTCTCATCATATACTAACAAAATAATACTACCATACAATACTTTGATCATACAGTACCAAATGTTACCACCAAACAATGCTGTCATCATACTGTACCAAACTAATGCAACATACAGTGTCTAAATAATACCGCCATCTAATACTGTCAACATACAGTACCAAAATAATACCGCCATCCAATACTGTCATCATACAGTATCAAAATAATACCGCCATCCAATACTGTCATCATACAGTACCAAAATAATACCGCCATCCAATACTGTCATCATACAGTATCAAAATAATACCACCATACAATACTGTCATCATACAGTACCAAAATAATACCGCCATACAATACTGTCGTCATACAGTACCAAAATAATACTGCCATACAATACTGTCATCATACAGTACCAAAATAATACCGCCATACAATACTGTCGTCATACAGTACCAAAATAATACTGCCATTCAATACTGTCATCATACAGTACCAAAATATTACTGCCATACAATACTGTCATCATACAATACTAAAATATTACTGCCATACAATACTGTAATCATATAGTACCAAAATAATACCGCCATACCATACTGTCATCATCCAGGGCCAAAAAAATACTGGCATACAATACTGTCATTATTTTAATTGTCACAAAAACAATGAGTAACATCAAGTCCCCTTTAAAATTTGCCAATTAACCAAATTTTAATAATGAACCAAAATAACACACCATACACTGTCTAAATAATACCATCATACACTGTATAAGTATTACCGCAATACAATAATGTCCTCATACTGTATTAAAATAACACACCATACAGTGGCTAACTAATACCGCCATACAGTAATATGATACTGTAGCAAAATAATACACCATACACTATGTAAATAATACCGTCATACAACTATCATCATACTGCCTTAAAATAATACACCATACAGTGTATAACTAATACCGTAATATACACTGTCGTCATACACTATCAAAATAATACCACCTTGCAGTTTTTAAATAACTAAGGGCTCGATCACCTATATCTTGTTCCTTGGTATCTTTTTGCCCTACACCAGAGGAACTGATGACAACACAGATCTCGATATTTTTTCTGCACACAGTGTAGTGTCTGGCGGCATGCCAGGTTTCTGTGTCTGGCTACGGACACCGGATAGGTGCACACAGGGCGCAACTTTTCGCTTAGTTGTGTCCGACTCAGTCGAAAACAAACACTCTGGACTCACCTACATGTGAAAGCCTGTTATACCGTGACAGATCCAGGTTTAAAAAATGTAGAATATCTTATATCGTTTGCTGGGTGATCTTTTATACCACCCCAAAAATCATTGGGGGTCATTTACTAACATCGCCGTTTTTGACATAAGAAAAGTCGCAAGACCCTGTTTGCATCTTTTTAAACGTGAAAATATTATGTCACATGGGCTTTTTTACACTGTCCTTGTTGCTGGGCAATGGCGGGGGCAGGTCAACCAGCCAACTGTTTCCTGGCGTAAATGGCGTCTGACATCTACTCCAGTCCCTGACTACAGCAGATTTCAAACTGCCAGAGGATGCGCTCACACCTCATAAATTAGGCGCATCTTCTGGCAGCGCAGGGGCGTTGTCTGTTGGCAGCACATCTCCCCTTGTAAACAGGGGATATCCCGCCGATAAATAAAGACTGTATGGAGATGAATGATCGCACTGATGATTGTTTGCTCCATAGTAAAGACAATGGATGCATATAAATGTGTGTAACGAGCCCCGATCAACACAGGCCATTACACGGCCTGTGTAAAAAGATCCTAACACGAGAGGAAGTGCAGCTGCATCTGAGCAAATTAAACCTTGTGAAAGCCTCCAGGCCACACAGAAGTCACCCATGGGTACTTAGGGAGTAGAGCAAGGTAAATGATAAGCCATTGTATCTCACCTTCTTAGACTCTCGGATAACAGGGTCAGTGCCACAGGACAGGAAAACAGGTGGACCCATGTAACTACCGCCCTGCAAGTTTGACATCTGTGGTGTGTAGAAGTTATTCTAAAAAAAATGACCCGCAAAAGTATATATAAATTATCTAATAACTGGAAACCAGCAGAATTCTTAAAAAATGGGTTATGGCGGAGGTAAGTGCAAATTTGGATGTCAGTCATGTGGCTGATGTGATATACTGTATCTAGATTGTTCTGTACCACACAAAAGTCTGGTGCTAGAGCCTCAGGGACTAGGGGACAATATATGCACATGAGTAAAGAAATGGTTAAAGAGGCTATCCCATGAATATTTATGACCTGTCTACAGGATAATAGAAAACAATGTGTCATCGGCCTCAGTGGTGACGTGTGCCCAAGCGGGACGTCACTGCTGGGCCATGCAGCAGTTGGGGTAACGTCACAGCAGAGGACATTGGCTGCAGCGGTGCACGTGACCCAGTCCGTGAAGTCAGGGACTGGAAGTGCAGTGTAGCCCAGGAGCTAGAAAGGAGCGACCAGGAGCTATAAGTATAGATTTCTTCACCGGCACCACTGAATGAGATGGGGCGGATTTAAAAAATAAATAAATGGACAACCCCTTTAAGGGAAAACTCACTTTGACCTAGTGCAGTCCACAGTTCTTAGGCCAGGTAAGATGTCCACATAGCTGTAAGGTTGGACCCCAGATTTACATTCCCCGGTGGGCACTGGGCAATTTTCTCCAAAAGCCCAAAGTTGTCTCAGTTTTGGAGACACATCTAGACACTGGACATTCTTCAAAATCTCTCCTAGTTCTCATAATCACTGCAGTCATAACCATAGGGCAACAGTTCATGACAGAACAATACTTTAGTATCTGTGCCCCCCAGGGGTGCACTTAGCCTTTCTGCTGCCTGAGGCGAAAGATGATGATTACTCTTACCGGTAATTGGATTTTCCATATAGCCTCCACAACGGCACTAAGCAGGAGGGTACCCCGCCTCCCAGGGACAGGAAACAACATAGAGAACAAAGTTTAAAAGCCTCCTCCCCTTTACCTTCTCCAGTAAATACCTAAGAACTCAGGATGATGCTGAAGAAACAAGATTTTATTTTGGGAGAGAATTATTCTTTTCAATCAATAGTACATAACATAAACGAAAAAGTATCAGGGTGGGAAAAAATCCAGTGCCGTTGTGGAGGCTATACGGAAAATCCAATTACCAGTAAGAGTAATCATCATCTTTTCCGTACGCCTCTCCAATGGCACTAAGCAGGAGGACTAACAAAGAAATCAGGCTAGAGAGGGACTGCTGCAGACAAGGACAAGTCCCTGTTGGAATGTACATCCAGCCTATAGTGATTGAAAAATGTTGATGGGCTAGACCAGGTTGCTGCCTGGCAGATTTGAGACAGATGCTGAGGCATTTTCTGCCCAAGAAGCCGACACTGCTCTTGTGGAATGAGCTTTCAATTCAGCGGGTGGAGAGAGTCCTCTTTCTTTATATGCCATGCTGATAGTCATTTTAATCCAGCGAGCGATGGTAGCTTTTGAAGCTGCCTGCCCCTTATTTTGTCCTGCGTACTGGACCAGCAAACGGGCTGTTTTCCTTAGTTCTTATGTAGAATTCACAGAAGACAGCACACATCTACGCACATCCAAATGATGAAACTTCAATTCTTTAGATGATTTTGCTTGGGCGCAGAATGTAGGCAACGAGATTTCCTTCTAACAGTGAAATTTCGAGAACCCTTTTGGTAAGAAAGAAGGCTCATGTCTTAGCACTATTCTGTCTTCCAAAATATTAAGTTACGGAGTTCACAGGACAAGGCCTGAATTTCTCCGATTCTCCTAGCCAAGGTGATGGCTATAAGAAAGGTTGTGTTTAGAGATAGGAGTCTGAGAGATATTCCGTCAAGAGGCTCAAAGGGATGATCCATTAAGACAGAAAGGACCAGGTTAAAATCCCAGGGAGGAATCATGGATCTATGAACGGGATGCAGTCTACTTGCCCCCTTAATAAACCTCTTGATCAAATCTAACTCAGCAAACCTGACTTCCATAAAGGCACTAAGAGCGGCTATCTGGACCTTAATGGTGCTAACTCAAAGTCCTTTGTCAACACCTTTTTGCAAAAAGTCTAAAATTACCTTAGTATAAGGTGGTAAAGTAGGATTCCAGGAGTCCTTGGAAAATTGGAGAAAGGTCTTCCAAGTCCTAAGATACTGTAGATGTTGAACGTGACCGGTTTTCTGCTGGAAAGAAGAGTGTTGATGACGGCATCTGATGACCCTTTTGACTTCAGGATTGACCGTTCAAATTCCAGGCAGTGAAGCAGAAGGTCCAGGATCTGAGGAAGAATCCAGTACCTCTTTCTGGAAAGACTCAGAAGCAGGGGAAACCATGCTCTATGGGGCAATCCGGATTACGTGAGAGCGTTCTGCAATCTTCATCAGGACCTTTGGGATTAACTGAATTGGTGGGAAAGCATATAGAAGACCTGGCGGCCAAGGACCTGAAAAGGCATCCACTCTCGTTAGGTTGTCCCTGAATGAGAGGGAATAAAATAGATCTGTTTATTTGTTTCTCTGAGAAGCGAAAAGGTCCACCTTCGCATGTCCCCATTTGCTGCAAATTTTCAAAAAGACTGATCTCTTGAGGCTCCACTCTCCTGGAAATAACCTCCTCCTGCTCAGTAAGTCTGCCAGAATGTTCTCGTCTCCTCTTAGATGGACTGAGGAGATTGACTCTGTGCGTCTCGGCCCAGTAAAAAATCTGAGATGCAATCTGGCACAGAGTCCTGCTTCTCATGCCCCCCTGCTTGTTTAGATATACAACAGTAGTGCTGTTGTCTGAGAGGATCTTGACATTCTGGAAGCGAATGACTGGTAAAAAGGCCTTTAGAGCCAAAAATACTGCCAGTAGCTCTTTTGCGTTTGAGGATAAGGGGAGAACGTCTGGGTCCCATGTTCCTTGTACTAATTGTTCCTTGAAGTGGGCCCCCCCCAAACTGAACCGCTTGCGTCCGTTGTTATGACCACCTGGTTTATGGTCTGCCAAGGAACTCCTTGGTTCAAGTTCGACATGTTCAGCCACCAATACAAGGAGTTTTTGAATTTCAGGGAGAGGGTCACTGATCTGTCCTGTGAAAGCGAACTTCTGTTACAATGTTTTAGGAGAAATTCCTGCAATGGTCTTCTGTGGAACTGAGCCTGTTGACTGCCGGAATAGTTGAAGTCATAAGCCCCAGAATTCTCATGATCCTCCTGAAGGAAACCTTTTTGAGCTGCTGAAATACTGAGATCTTTGAAATGAGGTCTTTCTTCTTTGATTCTGGAAGAAAGGAGGTAATTTGATGGGAATCCATCTGTATCCCCAAAAGGACCTTTACCCTGTTGAGTGTTAGATCTGATTTTTCCAAATTCAGCTTCCAGCCTAGAGACTGGAGAACATCTAGAACAGTCTTCAGATGATCTTGTAGAAGTATCTGTGAGGATGCTGAAATGAGGAAATCGTCTAGGTATGGGATAAAGATAATCTTTTTTTGATGAAAAAAACTTGATATCTCCGCTACCATTTTTGTAAACACCCTGGGAGCTGATGCCAGGCCGAAAGGTAGAACCTAAAACTGTAGATGTATTAGGTGGTCTTTCAAGAAGACTGTGAATCGTAGATATTTCTGCTGCTTTTGATAAATTGGTACATGGTAGTAGGCGTCTGCTAAGTCGAGCGTTACCATGTAGCAATCCCGTGTTAAGAAATTGTTGATTTCATAGTCTCCATCTTGAACTTTTTGTATTGGACGAACCTGTTGAGATATTTTAGGTTGATAATAGCTCTGAAGGAACCGTTCGGTTTTTTCACTAGGAATATTGGGGAGTAGAAGCCTGTGCCTATCTGGTCTTCTGGGACTGGAACCGCTTCCTTTTCTAACAAGAGGAGAATCTGAGACTCTAAGGCCCCTTTCACACGGGCAGATTTTTTCCGCGCGGGTGCAATGCGTGAGGTGAACGCATTGCACCCGCACTGAATCTGGACCCATTCATTTCTATGGGGCTGTGCACATGAGCGGTGATTTTCACGCATCACTTGTGCGTTGCGTGAAAATTGCAGCAAGCTCTATTTTGTGCGTTTTTCAGGCAACGCAGGCCCCATAGAAGTGAATGTGGCTGCGTGAAAATCACAAGCATCCACAAGCAAGTGCAGATGCGGTGCGATTTTCACGCACGGTTGCTAGGAGACGATCAGGATGGGGACCCGATCATTATTATTTTCCATTATAGCATGATTATAAGGGAAAATAATAGCATTCTTAATACAGAATGCATAGTACAATAGGGCTGGAGGGGTTAAAAAAAATAAAAAATAATTTAACTCACCTTAATCCACTGTAATGACCGCCATCACGCAAAGGGAGGGAAAAGGGAAGGCCCTGCCCAAGGGAGAGGGAAAGGTGGTGACCCCTGACTCACCTTGCGGCTGGCACCTGACTGCCCTGACGTCCCTAGACGGGTTCCTCACCCGTACGCCAATCACGTGCCTAAACCCTGTTTTTCCCTAAGATGAGCCCTAGGTAGTGAATGGGGCGGTGGGATCACTAGTCTGCACCACTGCACTAAGAGGAAAACACCAAGGAGAGGACAGACAATACAGACAAACATATAATCCCAGGTGGGCGACAACAGCAGACCACAAAGACCCAACAGGGATCCGGAGTGTAAAGTTCTGGAACAACAACCAGGGAACGCAGCAACACAGCTCCAGTGGGTCAGTATAGAAGTCCAGGCAGGAAGCTCTATATGTGGCAACCAGAGAAGTGTGAGAGGGGAATATAAGGAGGTTGGGAGTGCTGGACAAGGAACAGCTGAGGAGAAGGAGCTACGGATCCCTGAGTGAGCCAAAAAGGATTGCAAAGCAAACCCAGAAAGCTACCATAAAGAAACAGCCCTATCTTTCTACATAGAGCGCGCAGCCAACCGCTGTGACTTCCTGACCCCGGGTATAACGGAGTCAGGCGTGGTTCTTGACACCCTCGTGACAGTACCCCCCTCTCTACGAGGGGCCTCCGGACACTCAGGACCAGGTCTCTCAGGATGAGAGGCATGAAAAGCCCAAACTAGCCTGTCGGCATTTACCTCAGACGCAGGAACCCACATTCTTTCCTCGGGACCGTAACCTCTCCAATGCACCAGATATTGAAGAGAGCGGCAGACCCGACGAGAATTAACAATTTTGGATATCTGAAACTCTAGATTACCATCCACAACAACAGGAGGGGGTGGCAGCGGTGACGGTTCTAGAGGTGGAACATATTTCTTGAGTAACGACTTATGAAAGACGTTATGGATTTTAAAAGTCTATGGTAGCTCCAGGCGAAAAGCCATTGGGTTAATGATGGCTACAATTTTGTAAGGGCCAATAAACCTAGGACCCAGTTTCCAAGAGGGAACCTTTAATTTAATATTCCTAGTAGACAACCACACATAGTCATTCACTCCTAGGTCCGGACCTGGCGACCGTCTCTTATCAGCCATGCATTTGTATTTACCTCCCATATTTTTCATTAGATTGCACCTTCTGCCATACCGATGAAAGAGATGACGAAAACGGTTCCTCTTCGGGAACCCCAGAAGACCCCCCTCTTTGAAAGTACAGAATTGGGGATGAAAACCATATGCACCAAGAAATGGTGACTTGCTCGTGGAATCCTGACGGCCATTATTTATGGCAAACTCAGCTAACGGTAAATATGTTGACCACAACTCTTGGTTTTCAGACACAAAACATCTTAGATATGTCTCAAGGTTTTGGTTGGTACGCTCAGTCTGTGTCATGGAACCATGAACCAGACGTACAACAAGAGATAAGTGGAAATAAGAAGGCTTTATTGAAAATCAAGCTGTAGCAAAAGTCCAAACGGATGGCTAAACCGAAGCAGGGTCTTGCGTAGCCAGAGGTCAGGAACCAGAAGGGTAGTCAGACGAAGCCTGGATCAGGAACCAGCAGGGTAGTCAGACGAAGCCAGGATCAGGAACCAGCGGGGTAGTCAGACGAGGCCAGGATCAGGAACCAGAAGCAGCAGCAGTCTTAGAAGCATGTGAACACAGGAGGACCAAGCAAGGAACTGAAGCCACAGACCTCCTATATATATGAGCTAGGCATCCAGCTCCTCCCAGTGGGAAGGAGAAGCCGCAGGGTGGGAGGCTACAAGAAACCAAGATGGCCGCCAGCACATGTCAAACGAAGGAGAACAGCAAGAAGGTAAGACCATGACAGTACCTCCCCCTCAAGGGCCCCTCCTCCGCGGAGTAAGGAACGGTTTCTGAGGGAAGCGTGCGTGGAAGGCTCGGAGCAAAGCAGGAGCATGGACATCTGCGGAGGGAACCCAGGAACGCTCCTCTGGACCATAACCACGCCAATGGACCAAAAACTGCAACCGACCGCGGACCAGGCGTGAGTCCAGGATATTGCTCACCTCATATTCCTCACGATTGCCCACTTGGACCGGACGGGGCCGAGGAACCGAGGAAGTGAAACGATTACACACCAATGGCTTCAACAGGGAGACATGAAACACGTTGGAGATCCGCATGCCAGGAGGAAGCGCAAGGGCATAGGCTACCGGGTTTACCCTGCGAAGCACTCGGAAGGGACCAACAAAGCGAGGCGCCAGCTTGGGAGTGGGCACTCGAAGGTTGAGGTTGCGGGTGGACAACCATACACGGTCTCCGACCTGGTAGGAAGGAGCGTGCCCTCGTCTGCGATCAGCCTGGAGTTTCTGGCGCTGCGCAGAGACCTCAAGGGACCTCTGGATCTGTACCCAAGAAGCACGTAGGACGGAAAGGTGATCCTCCACAGCCGGAATATCCTGGGGAGAGAATACCTCCGGTAACACGGCAGGTTGGAACCCATAATTGGCCATGAAGGGAGACGTCCCAGAGGAAGAGTTCACCGCCGTGTTCCTGGCAAACTCAGCCCAAGGCAGGAGGTCAACCCAATTGTCTTGGTGATCGGAGACATAGCAACGAAGGAATTGCTCCAAGGCCTGATTGGATCGTTCTGCGGCCCCATTGGACTGAGGGTGGTAGGCCGAGGAGAAAGAGAGATGAATCCCCAACTGGGAGCAAAAGGCGCGCCAGAACCTGGACACAAACTGACTCCCCCGATCCGACACAATCTCCTTGGGCAA
The DNA here is from genome assembly GCF_014858855.1 of Bufo gargarizans. Classification (NCBI taxonomy): domain Eukaryota; kingdom Metazoa; phylum Chordata; class Amphibia; order Anura; family Bufonidae; genus Bufo; species Bufo gargarizans. Next base: position 176,615 of record NC_058085.1, read on the forward strand.
ACCGTGCAACCGGAAGACCTCCCTGGCGAAAATCGTGGCCAACTCTTGTGCAGAGGGTAACTTCTTGAGAGGAACACAGTGGCACATTTTGGAAAACCGATCCACAATCATGAGAATGACCGTATGGCCTCGGGATGCAGGGAGGTCCACAATGAAATCCATCCCCAGGTGTGACCATGGACGCTCCCCGGTGGCTATGGGTTGCAACAGGCCCAACGGAAGGTGCCGAGGGGACTTACTCTGGGCACAAACGGAGCATGCCGCTACATATGCGGCGATGTCGGAACGTAGAGAAGGCCACCAGAACAGACGTGAAACAGCCCAGGACAGCTGATTCTTTCCAGGATGCCCCGCGGCCTTGGAGTTATGGTAGGTTCGCAACAACCGAGTGCGCAACTCCTCAGGAACAAAACATCTGCCGTTGGGTCTCCCAGAGGGAGCACCAGATTGAGCCGCCAAAATCTGCTCACCCAGGGGAGTGGTCAGGCTGGTGCGAATGGCGGCCAGGATCTGATTCGGAGGTATGACCGAAGTCGGAATCGACTCCTCCCCGGACAGCTCGGAGTACTGCCGTGATAAGGCATCCGCTCTGATGTTCTTGGAACCGGGTAGGTAGGAGACCACGTAATTAAAACGTGACAAGAACAGAGCCCATCTGGCCTGACGTGGTGTCAATCTCTTGGCCTCAGAAAGGTAGGTCAGATTCTTGTGGTCCGTCAGGATGAGAACCGGAACCACCGAACCCTCGAGCAAGTGCCTCCATTCTTTAAGGGCCTGCACGATGGCCAATAACTCCCTGTCACCAATCTGATAGTTGCACTCCGCGGAAGACAGTTTCCGGGAGTAAAACCCACAAGGAAGCAGAGGACCCTCTGGTGTTCTACGCTGAGACAGAAGGGCGCCTACTCCCGTCTCAGACGCGTCCACCTCGAGGACAAAGGGCAACCCAGGGTTGGGATGCGACAGAATCGGAGCCGACACAAAGGCGGACTTTAGAGCCTCAAAAGCTCGGATGGCCTCGAGCGGCCAGACCTGGAAATTACTGCCCTTCCTGGTCAGATCCGTGAGAGGCTTGGCTAGCATAGAAAAGTCCCTGATGAACTTCCGATAATAATTGGCGAAGCCCAAAAAGCGCTGCAGGGCACGGAGACCACTGGGCTGGGGCCACTGTAAGACAGCCGAAACCTTCTCAGGATCCATGGAGAACCCCTCAGCGGAAATGATGTAACCTAAGAAGGTTACCTGGGATCGGTGAAATTCGCATTTCTCAAGCTTACCGAACAGCCTGTTCTCTCGTAACCGTTGCAACACTCGTCTGACATCCATAATGTGGGCCTCCATGGATTCAGAATATACCAAGATGTCATCCAAATAGACCACCACACACTGCTGCAACAGGTCACGGAAAACATCGTTGATGAATTCCTGGAAGACTGCGGGCGCATTGCACAACCCAAAGGGCATAACCAAGGATTCATAATGACCGGTCCTGGTGTTAAACGCGGTCTTCCACTCATCGCCCGCCTTGATCCTTACCAGGTTATATGCCGCCCTCAGGTCGAGTTTGGTAAAGACCGTGGCCCCTTTGAGGCGATCGAACAGCTCGGAAATCAAGGGTATCGGGTAAGCGTTCTTGATCGTGATGCGATTGAGACCCCTGTAATCGATGCAAGGCCTCAACTCACCGCCCTTCTTTTTCACAAAGAAAAATCCAGCCCCTGCCGGGGACGAGGATTTGCGAATGTGTCCGCGTGAAAGCGCCTCCCTCACGTACTCCTCCATGGCCTCATTCTCCGCTACCGACAGTGGATAGACTTTGCCACGAGGAGGAACGGCACCAGATTGTAACTCTATGGCACAATCGTATGGGCGGTGCGGAGGTAGGGCAACCGCGCGCACCTTATCGAATACATCCCGGTACTCTTCGTATTCAGGAGGCAACAGAGAGTCCGAGGAAGTACACAGCAACTTGACAGGCCCATGGATGCAACTAGCCCCACACTGCGGTGACCACGAGAGGATCTCGGCCGATCTCCAATCGAAAGTCGGATTATGCTTCTGGAGCCAGGGGTACCCCAAGACCACCGAGTAGTGTGGAGACGAAATCACCTGGAGACAGACCGACTCTCTGTGAACGGCACCAATGGCTATCCCCACTGGAAGGGTCTCATGAGTCACGTGTGGCGGTAGAAGGGGTCTGCCGTCTATCGCCTCAAGAGCCAGTGGGGAACCTCGAGGCTGCAGAGGAATGGAATTGGCGGCAGCGAACACACTATCAATGAACAAACCACCAGCACCAGAGTCCACCAACGCCTGGGTCGTCACCGAGCCCCCGACCCAGGAGAGGACAACAGTGATCAGTGGTTTGTCAACACGGGAAACCGGGGACGAGGAGACTCCACCCAAGATCTGCCCCCGACAGGATCTCAGGTGCGAGCGTTTCCCGGACGGTTCGGACATGCCAACCGAAAATGCCCACCGAGACCACAGTACATGCATCGGCCCTCGCGTCTCCGGAGTACCCTCTCCCCCTCGGACAGGCGAGCAAACCCCAGCTGCATGGGTTCACCCCCAGACAAGTCATCCCCAGGAGGCGTGGGAGGAGAGGGAGGCACGGGTGGGACAGCAAACGTAGGCGCCAATCTGTTAGAAGACCTCCGCAGGCTCTCCTTAAAGGAAGGTCTCTCCCTGAGTCTGGTGTCAATCAAAATCAGGAAAGAAATAAGAGACTCGAGCTCCACTGGTAGGTCCTTAGCTGCAACCTCATCCTTCAAGGCATCCGAGAGACCATGAGAGAAAGCAGCGACCAGAGCCTCATTATTCCAGCCCACCTCTGCTGCCAGGGTACGAAACTCAATGGCGTATTCAGCTACGGATCGTGAACCCTGTCTGATGGACATAAGGAGCTTCGCAGCAGAGGCAGCACGAGCCGGCACATCGAATACCTTCCGAAGAGAAGCAACAAAACCGGAAAACTCGGCAACCACCGGATTGTTGTTCTCCCATAAAGGGCTGGCCCAGGCCAAGGCCTTGTCCGAGAGCAGCGAGATCAAGAAGCCCACCTTTGATCTCTCAGTAGGAAAGGCATGTGGCAGCAACTCGAAATAAATGCCCACCTGGTTAAGGAAACCTCGGCACTGAGTTGGCTCTCCCCCAAAGCGCTGTGGAAGGGGGGCAGAACCGGTCATACCCCGAGACACCGCAGGCGCAGCAACAGGTGTCGGGGTAGACTCTGGCGCAACAACCGGAGCGGCAGTAGGAGCGGGCCCAGGAGCGACAACCGACCCATCGGCAACGGAAGCGAAATGAGCCGTGCGTTCAAGCAGGGTTTGCAACACCACAGCGAACCGACCCAACAGGTGATCCTGCTGATCAAGTCTGGCAACCAGCGTAGGTAGCGAGGATGGCCCTGTACCGTCAGAATTCATGGCTTGGTCCTAATGTCATGGAACCATGAACCAGACGTACAACAAGAGATAAGTGGAAATAAGAAGGCTTTATTGAAAATCAAGCTGTAGCAAAAGTCCAAACGGATGGCTAAACCGAAGCAGGGTCTTGCGTAGCCAGAGGTCAGGAACCAGAAGGGTAGTCAGACGAAGCCTGGATCAGGAACCAGCAGGGTAGTCAGACGAAGCCAGGATCAGGAACCAGCGGGGTAGTCAGACGAGGCCAGGATCAGGAACCAGAAGCAGCAGCAGTCTTAGAAGCATGTGAACACAGGAGGACCAAGCAAGGAACTGAAGCCACAGACCTCCTATATATATGAGCTAGGCATCCAGCTCCTCCCAGTGGGAAGGAGAAGCCGCAGGGTGGGAGGCTACAAGAAACCCAGAAACCAAGATGGCCGCCAGCACATGTCAAACGAAGGAGAACAGCAAGAAGGTAAGACCATGACAGTCTGTCCATTCAACTGAGGATGGAAAGCTGAGGAAAATGACAAGTGTACCCCCAAACGAGAACAAAAAGCTTTCCAAAATTTAGAAATAAACTGGGTACCCCGATCCGAAACAACATCGGAAGGGACCCCGTGAAGCTTCACGATTTCACTGATGAATACCTGAGCAAGAGTCTTAGCATTAGGTAGTGCGGGTAACGCAATGAAGTGTACCATTTTGCTAAACCTGTCCACTACTACCAAAATAACTGTTTTACCCGCAGACAAAGGTAAGTCAGTGATAAAATCCATTGACAGATGTGTCCATGGCCTATTGGGAATGACAAGTGGCAATAAAGACCCTGCAGGACGTGTATGAGAGACTTTCGCGCGCGCACAAGTAGAACAAGAAGACACAAAATCCATTACATCCTGACGCAACCTTGGCCACCAAAAACGACGAGACAATAGCTCCAAGGTTGCTTTACTACCCGGGTGCCCAGCAAGTGCCGAATTATGATGTTCCTTTAATAATTCGAAACGCAGGTTCAACGGTACAAACAATTTCTCTGAGGGGCAAGAGACCGGGGCGTCCCCCTGGGCCTCTAACACCTTCCCCTCCAGAGCAGAGTGTACCGCAGAGACAACCACTCCTCTTTGTAGAATGGGTACCGGATCACTCACATTACCCCCTCCAGGGAAACAACGAGATAATGCATCAGCCTTGGTATTTTTTGCCCCAGGACGATAGGTAATAACAAAGTTAAACCTGGTAAAAAATAGCGACCACCTAGCTTGTCTAGGGGTGAGACGCTTAGCTGATTCGAGGTACAGAAGGTTTTTGTGGTCCGTAATCACAGTGACGGGGTGGATTGCCCCCTCTAAAAAGTGACGCCATTCTTCAAACGCTAGTTTAATAGCTAATAGTTCCCTATTGCCAATATCATAGTTCTTTTCTGCTGCAGATAGTTTTTTAGAAAAGAAAGCACAAGGACGCCATTTGCCAGGAGACGGACCCTGAGACAGCACAGCCCCCACTCCCACCTCTGACGCATCGACTTCAACAATAAAAGGCTGGGAGACATCAGGTTGGACTAGTACAGGTGCCGAGGTAAACCTCTCTTTTAGAGAGGAAAAAGCAATTTTAGCGGCGTCAGACCATTTAGAAAAATCAGTCCCCTTCCTAGTCATGTCAGTAAGGGGTTTTACAATAACTGAATAATTTTTAATGAATTTTCTATAGAAATTTGCGAAGCCCAAGAACCGTTGCAGTGCTTTGAGGTTCTCAGGAAGATCCCAATCTAAAATTGCCTGGACCTTCCTAGGATCCATACGGAAACCTGAAGCAGATAATAAATAACCTAGGAATTGTATTCCTGAACGGCGAAGACACACTTTTCAATTTTAGCATATAATTTATTCGTCCGTAGGACCTGCAGTACTTGTCTGACATGCACCTCATGTGTTTTCAGATCAGACGAATAAATTAAAATATCATCTAGGTATATTACCACAAACCTGCCGATAAGATGACTAAAAATGTCATTAACGAAATGTTGGAAGACAGCAGGAGCATTGGTCAGACCGAAAGGCATGACTAGATTTTCATAATGCCCCTCAGGGGTGTTAAAAGCTGTCTTCCACTCATCCCCCTCCTTGATACGAATCAGATTGTAGGCCCCCCTAAGATCAAGTTTGGAGAACCACCTAGCACCCGCAATCTGATTAAACAGGTCAGGAATGAGAGGAAGAGGGTATGGGTCTCGGATGGTTATCCGGTTTAATTCGCGAAAATCTAGGCAAGGACGCAGGCCCCCATCTTTCTTTTTAACGAAGAAAAACCCTGCAGCCACGGGTGAAGAAGAGGGTCTGATGTGTCCCTTAGCCAAGCTCTCGGAGATATAATCTTTCATGGCTTGTCTCTCCGGACCCGAAAGATTATATAACCTGGTCTTGGGTAATTTTGCGCCGGGAATAAGGTTAACCGGGCAATCATAAGGACGGTGAGGTGGTAACTTCTGACAACCCTTTTCAGAAAAAACGTCCTCAAAGTCCGAAACAAATGTAGGTAGGGTAGCTATGGAGGCGACTAAGCAATTGCTATTTAAGCAATTTTCTCTGCAATGCTCACTCCACTCCAATATCTCCCTGGCCTGCCAATCCACCACTGGATTGTGCGCTACCAACCAGGGAAGGCCCAGCACCACCGGAGTGGGAAGCCCCTCCAGAACATAACATGAAAGCATCTCGTTATGGTGGTCCCCTACCCGAAGGTGTAAGTTATGGACAATGTGAGTGAGGTTTCTCTGAGACAGAGGAGCAGAATCAATAGCGAAAATGGGAATAGGTCTCTGTAGCGTACAGAGAGACAAACCCATAGTGTGGGCAAAATGGGCATCTATCAAATTTACTCCTGCTCCACTGTCTAGAAAAAAAGAAATAGTCTCCGTCTTAACGCCAAAAACAACAACCGCTGGCAACACAAATTGCGATGTTCGTATGGAGGAAACATATACCCCCCGGCTGACATCCTCCACACAGCCTGGGGTTAGTAGTTTTCCGACGGTCTTTTGTTTTTGAGGAAAGAAGGACAGACATTAATGAAATGACCCCTCTCCCCACAGAAAAAACAAACCCCACGCCTACGGCGAACCTCAGGAGGATGGACCTGACGAGTAGTTCCTCCTAGCTGCATAGGCTCGTCTAAGTCCGTACAGACTAACTGCTGCTTGGGAGGGGTTACCAATTGCTCCGGGTCTTTCAATCTGTCCCTAAGACGTCTATCTATTCGGATAGAAAGGGACATAACCGCATCAAGGGAAAAGGGGGTCTCATACAGCGCAAGCGCATCCTTAACCCTTTCGGATAACCCAGAGCAGAACTGACTCCTGAGAGCCGGGTCGTTCCACTGGGTATCCGTAGCCCACCTACGGAACTCAGAGCAATACTCCTCTACTGGCCGCTCTCCCTGTAGGAGTCTCCGTAATTTTGATTCAGCCAGTGCGACTCGGTCAGGGTCGTCATATATGAGACCCAAGGCCCCAAAAAATTCATCCACTGACCGGAGAGCCTGGGAATCAGTGGGTAAAGAGAACGCCCAGGATTGCGGGTCCCCCTGCAGCAGGGAAATAACAACCCCCACCCGCTGTTCTTCATTACCAGAGGAGTAAGGGCGCAGCTTAAAATATAATTTACAGGCCTCACGGAATATCACAAACTTGTCCCTTCCCCCAGAAAATCTGTCAGGAAAAGCAACCTTGGGTTCCACAACAACCTGGTTACCTGTAGCAACCGCTGGGCTTGCGGTCTGTTGCAATTGCTGCTGTTGCTGGAGGACCGACGCCTTCAATCCTGCCACCTCCAAAGACAGGCCATGAAATTGCTTTGACAAAGCAGCAATTGGATCCATACTGGATTCTAAGTAGGTAAAAAAAATTTATTTTTTTACCTACACAAAATAAGGGCCAGATATAATGTAATGACCGGCGTCACGCAAAGGGAGGGAAAAGGGAAGGCCCTGCCCAAGGGAAAGAGAAAGGTGGTGACCCCTGACTCACCTTGCGGCTGGCACCTGACTGCCCTGACGTCCCTAGACGGGTTCCTCACCCGTACACCGATCACGTGCCTAAACCCTGGCTTTTCCCTAAGATGAGCCCTAGGTAGTGAACGGGGCGGTGGGATCACTAGTCCGCACCACTGACACTAAGAGGAAAACACCAAGGAGAGGACAGACAATACAGACAAACATATAATCCCAGGTGGGCGACAACAGCAGACCACAAAGGCCCAACAGGGATCCGGAGGGTAACGTTCTGGAACAACAACCAGGGAACGCAGCAACACAGCTCCAGTGGGTCAGTATAGAAGTCCAGGCAGGAAGCTCTATATCTGGCAACCAGAGAAGTGTGAGAGGGGAATATAAGGAGGTTGGGAGTGCTGGACAAGGAACAGCTGAGGAGAAGGAGCTACGGATCCCTGAGTGAGCCAAAAAGGATTGCAAAGCAAACCCAGAAAGCTACCATAAAGAAACAGCCCTATCTTTCTACATAGAGCGCGCAGCCAACCGCTGCGACTTCCTGACCCCGGGTATAACGGAGTCAGGCGTGGTTCTTGACACCCTCGTGACATCCACTTGCTCGTGCAGCCCGGCTTCTCTTCATCTTTGCTGTGCACAGGAAAAGGACCTGTGGTGACGTCACTGCGTTCATCACATGATCTTTTTTTTACCATAGATGATGTGATGAGCGCAGTGACGTCATCAAAGGTCCTATTCCTGAGGACAGCAAGGATGAAGACAGAAGAGAAGCCGGGCTGCGCGAACAAGTGGATAAGGTGAGTTAAATTTATTTTTATTTTTTTAACCCCTCCAGCCCTATTGTACTAAGCATTCTGTATTAAGAATGCTATTATTTTCTCTTATAACTATGTTATAAAGGAAAATAATACAATCTACACAACACCTAACCCAAACCTGAACTTCTGTGAAGAAGTCCGGGTTCGGGTTTGGGTACTAAACATGGCGATTTTTCTCACGCGCGTGCAAAACGCATTAAAACGCTTTGCACTCGCGACGCACCCGCAACGTATACAGGCCAAAAACATGATGCCTGTGTGAAAGAGGCCTAAGAGATGGTGATCTACTCTTAGTTTTTTGTTTATTACGAACCTCTCTGTAGGGGGAGAAAAAAATTCTAGCGTGTATCCCTGATGGATTATGTCCAGAATCTAAGGGGAGTTTAAGATTCCTTCCCATGCCGTGCGGGATCTTTTTAGTCTCCCCCCACAGAATCTCTGGCGTCATAAACTTGACTGCTTAGAAGATTTGTCCTGGTTAAAGAGGAATCCTCTACCTCTATCTTTTGATGGCTGCCATGAACCTGAGCTATCCTTTTTCCTCTGTTCTTGTCTGCCCCTTTTTTCATTTCGAAATGACCGCCACTGCTGGAAGAACCTGGTCTCAGTTGGGAATCCTTTCTTCCTATCGGAAGCTTTTTCCAGAATGTCATCCAGAACTGAACCAAAAAGTCTGTCTCCTTCACAGGGGATACCACAAAGTCTATTTTTGGAAGCAGTATCCCCTGCCCAGGATCTTAACCAAACAGACCTCCTTGCCGTATTTGAAAGAGCTGCAGATCTAGCGGACAACTTAACAAGGTTCGCAGAGGCGTCAGCTAAAAAGTTTGAAGCTTGTTTCAAAACCGGCAGAGAAGATAAAATGTCTTCTCTAGGGGTGCCTGACACCAAATGTTCCTCCAGCTGCGACAATCATAAGGATAGGGACCTGGCTGTGTAAGTGGCTGCGATGCTTGATCTTAACATAGCGGTATTCGATTCCCAGGATCTTTTTAGCACTGATTCACATTTCTTATCCATAGCATCTTTCAAGAGCCCAACGTCTTCAAACGGTAAGGATGCTTTTTTGGAAATTCTGGCTATTGGCGCATCTACCCTGGGAGTCTTATCCCAGTGGGCTGAGTCATCTTCATTGAAGGGATATTTCCTTTTAAATACTTTAGAGGTACCAGCTCTTTTTTCAGGATCCTTCCACTCTTCAGATATAAGTTTTTTAATGTTGTCATGGACCGGGAATACTCTTTTCTTATTATCCCCTAGCCCCTTAAACATTTGATCCTGATCAGTCTAGGTTCCTTCTGGATCTTAAATGTTCAAGGTGGATCTAATAGCTTTTAGAAGAGAGTCTGTTTCTTCTATGGTACACAGGGGTCTACCTGCTTCATCTTCAGAGGAAAAGTCTGACTCAGAAGAATCCATATCGTCCGTTACCTCCAGATCCCAATCCATCTGGGAATCTATATTAGATCTGGAAGTGGAGGGTTTTTGGGGTAAGGAGGCAATTTTGGCCTCAACGGCCGAGCTTACTTCCTCTCTTATGATGGTTTTTAAACTATCTGCATTAAGCCGGATTGGGACTAATGCACACTGGCGCACTAATAGGCACTTACTGGGTCAGGTGTAGATAAAGTTAATAGTTTTTGTTTGTGAAGCCAATTGCAGTGTGCGCAGGCTGTTGTCTTAGGGCCCTTTAAGGTGTTGCAACTCACGTACCAGGTGAGGAATGCCAGAGGGGGATAATGTCTCTGTGTAGTAGGTATAGTGTCAACGGTGTCTCCTACCTTGGTACGGCTGGACTCCTGGATCCTGGCTCACTTACAATAAATTGAGTGTTGCTAGTAGGAGTAATTGAGGAATAAATGAGATCCAGACTTGAAGTATAATTCAACTTGTCTTTACTGAAGGCAGCATAAATCCATCCGAGATACAGCAATAGTCCTTTAGGTCCCAGCAGGTATTGGCAATATGTGGCAGGGATCAAAATTTCTTCTGCTTCTTATCATATGCCTGGAGAATATGGCGGGTATCTATCTTCTGCTCTGTCTATCTTCTGCGTGGTGTGGGCCTGACTAGCTGAGGAGGAATTTGGCTTCTCCTGGTCTCTGGATAAGTACTCACAGTTATGCTCACAGGGGATGCTCTTTCTGGAGGACTGGAGGTGGCTGCTTGCTTGTCAACCAGCTGAGGCAGATGGCTCAGGTTGGGAATGTTCTCTGGTCTCAACCGAGACAGGGTCCTGACTTGGGATCCCTAGAACTGGGAGCTCCTTCTAACACAACCTTCCCCTAGCTGGGGTGGCTGGTACACTCACTATAACTTCCTCTCTTCCCCAGGAGACAGGACATGGGACCGGCCCACTTCTGCTCACAGAGGGGAGGGGGGGGGGGACTAAACTGGAATGTACTATTCCAGTCTAGCAATACTAAACTGTCTAAGGTCCTGCTAGAAAATGCATATAATAACAATAAATTATACAGACTGACAATACACATACACTTAACATGCTGTAGCGGGGTGAAAGAGTTTGGTAACATAACTCCGGGATGTTACATATCCACCAAGGAAGGGGCCTCTTCAGACATAATCTTGTCTGTGCATTTCTGGCAGATAGGTCTCTTACTATAACTTGCCAGCTGCTTTTTACAAATTGCATGCTTCTTTTTCTGCGCAGTTTCCCCACTCTTCCCGGCATCTCTGCTCTGAAAGCACAAGAAAACAACTCCTAACTAAGGAGTAGGATATGATTGGGGAACCTCCACCAGTGAAAAAGGATGTGGCAAGAGGAGGCTTACCGGGCTGAGGGCCTTAGGGGCGTCGGAAGGCTTCTCCGCAGGGAGCGACATGATATTGTGCTTAATCCGGGATGCCAAACACTCTGCCCGGTGTCCGGATCTCCATACCTGCGTTTTTAACTATTTCCTGGTCATATGGTACGGGCAGGAAGTCTTGCGGCATTTGCCATGATCATGTAACCCGATCTCGCGAGACTTCGGCCCAGCAGCGTCTCTCATCGTCGGTGTGCCTTCTGTCCCCTGTGTAGGCTCCGATATGAGCCGTTGCTGCCCGGGGATGCCTTGAAGAGCAGGACTTACGCCAAAAGCAGGCGGCGGGAACAGTCTCTCGTCCCGGAACTCCGCTGCTCTGCTACAGCCCTCCTGGATGCCAGGGACTATTTACCAAAGGCTGAGCGAAAGGAATTTAGCAGGAGGGAACCTCATCCCCGAGAGACAGGAAACAACTGGAGAAGGTAAAGGGGAGGAGGCTTTTAAACTTTGTTATCTACGTTGTTTCCAGTCCCTGGGAGGCGGGGTACCCTCCTGCTTAGTGCCGTTGGGGAGGCGTACGGAAAAACTGAAACGGCGCCCCCCCCCCAAATGCCAATTTCTTAACCTAAACACTTTACCACAATGAAAGCGCTCATTGCCCATAGCCCTTCCGCTGCCCCTTTCTTGCCCCTATCTGGTGCTGCCTCACCTGGCCTCATTGGTGGTGGACCCCTGGTGCCCCCCACCCCCCTGAATGTGAAGCTTCACCTCTGTATCTACACCCAGCTATATATCTTAAACAGTCTGACTGCCTACGTGGTCATCTCGATGAAAGCCAAGCAAAACCTCTGGGAGGTGCCGTCCTCATATCACTGGCATGTCTAAATTCTAGTGATGTCGGGGAACACAGAGGTATGCCTACGTTATTCCCATGGTCAGGAGGACGCATTGATTCTCGTCCCAGGAGCTCACTATCCATCAGGTGGTTAAATCATTAGCCAACTGTGGAAATGTGAGGGGCATAACGTGGCTAAATGTAGTGTGGACGTCACTTACGAGTGGGCTGACGTATATATTTGGGGTGCAGAGGATCGCTCATTCTAGTTTTCCGGACTCTGTTTTCGTTCTCTCCCAAACTTCGCCCTGTGCTTCCATATTTAGGAATCAGGCTGAGTCTGCTTGGCCGGCACTTCCTTGGAATGTCTATTAATACATCAAGAAGCCATTTGCTGCCATTTGTCAGCTTCTCCCATGACAGCAGCTGTACCCTTGTAGCTATACAGTTCTCTGTGTTACTCCTGCACATGGCAGCAGAGCACTCTGGGATTAAGGTTTCTCTTCCCCCTATTTTGCACCCCTGTAGTGTTGGGGCGATGGCAACGGCTCCAGGGGCAATGACGGAGAAGGAGAAAAATAGGGCATGATGCAGAAAGGAGGATAAGAAGACGTGATGAAGATGGGAATAACTCAGGAATGCTGGGATGGGGCTCAGGAGACTTTATTGTACAGACACAGCCCTAGAGGCGGTAAAGTCTATATGGAGTCGAGGGCACTGGCATCTAAAGAACCGCAGACTTGCGGTATTAAAAGGGATTTCACCGTGGGTCTGGCGATATCAGTTGTGGCTCGGCATGCATCTCCCTGCAGCAGGTAGTGTAGTGCTGCGTGCCAGCTGTTCAGATGAATGGCTGACCATGTAATATATGGGCAAGCTAGGACTGTGAGAGCCGCTCTTTAGTAGGTGCTACTCCACTATGGCATCCATATCCTCTAATAGGACATATAGACAGGGGATTTCTTATAGAGACAACCCCTCTAAAAAGACACTAAACGTATAAACAACTACATAACGTGAACCTGGTTCTACACAAAGGTAGAGCTGCACTATACAGTAGTGTGGAGGTTATACCGTTATATACTGTTATACCGTTATATATACTATTATACCGGTATACCTTTATATACTGTTATACCATTATATACAGTTATACCTTTATATACTGTACTATTATACCTTTATATACTGTTATACCATTATAGATAGTTATACCGTTATATACTGTTAAACCGTTTTACACTCTTATATTATTATACCTTTTATACTGTTATACCGTTGTACCTTTATATACTGTTATACCATTATATACAGTTATACCGTTACATACTCTTATATACTATTATACCGTTATATAGTGTTATACAGTCATACCTTTATATACTGGTATACCATTATATACCGTAGGTTGAATCATCACATTCTTATGTCACAGCGTAATGATTATACATAGGCACAGTATGAACCAAGGGGTTGTCCCAACATAGCAACTTATCACCTAGCCTCAGTTTAGGTGATAGGTATCGGATCTGTGGGGGTCTGACTACTGGGTCTTTGAGCTTAGCCTTTTTCTTCTTACGTCACATAGAATTGCGTTCATGCGTGACCGTCGCTCCATGTCTATGGGAAGACTCAGGGATCCCATTCTTGTGATCAGCGGGAGTCCCAGTTGTCAGATACTTATTTCCTTTCATGTAGATAGATGATAGGTTACTATGGTGGGGCAACATGTAGTGCTTATTTTACAACACCAGCTGCTGCAGAACATCTTAAGACACGCCTCAGATGCTGAAAACCTTCTTTATGAAAAAAAGTCTAATATTTCCTATTAAAGAGTCGATGGCATAACACAAAAATGCCAGTGGGGGAAGTGACAGCAGAGCTGGTATCCTATGGGAACAATTTTATGTTGGGGTCAGGCTCATGACATATGTGAACTCATCCTTTCCTTTCAGAAAGAGGTTCTGCAGCAGCCCTGTATTATAAGGAATGACATATAGCCCGTAGTAATGACTTTACAATGGAGGGATACAGTATTGCAGGCATCCTCAAACTGCGGCCCTCCAGCTGTTGCAAAACTACAACTCCCAGCATGCCCGCAGGGCATTGTGGGAGTTGTAGTTTTAAAATAGCTGGAGGGCCGCAGTTTGAGGATGCCTGCAGTATTGCATAGATGGCAATTCCAGATTCAATGCTATTTCCCGGCAGATCCATCAGCAGGACGCAGGCTCCCCGTCTAAACATAGCATAGTAACACAGTAACATAGTAACATAGTACATAAGGCCAAAAAAAGACATTTGTCCATCCAGTTCGGCCTGTTATCCTGCAAGTTGATCCAGAGGAAGGCAAAAAAAAACTGTGAGGTAGAAGCCAATTTTCCTCACTTAAGGGGAATAAAAAATTCCTTCCCGACTCCAATCAGGCAATCAGAATAAATCCCTGGATCAACGACCCCTCTCTAGAAGCTATAGCCTGTAATATTATTACACTCCAGAAATACATCCAGGCCCCTCTTGAATTCCTTTATTGTACTCACCATCACCACCTCCTCAGGCAGAGAGTTCCATAGTCTCACTGCTCTTACCGTAAAGAATCCTCTTCTATGTTTGTGTACAAACCTTCTTTCCTCCAGACGCAGAGGATGTCCCCTCGTCACAGTCCTGGGGATAAATAGATGATGGGAGAGATCTCTGTACTGACCCCTGATATATTTATACATAGCAATTAGATCTCCTCTCAGTCGTTTTCTAAAGTGAATAACCCTAATTTTGATAATCTTTCAGGGTACTGTAGTTGCCCCATTCCAGTTATTACTTTAGTTGCCCTCCTCTGGACCCTCTCCAGCTCTGCTATGTCTGCCTTGTTCACAGGAGCCCAGAACTGTACACAGTACTTCATGTGTGGTCTGACTAATGATTTGTAAAGTGGTAGGACTATGTTCTCATCACGGGCATCTATTCCCCTTTTGGTGCAACCCATTATCTCATTGGCCTTTGCAGCAGCTGCCTGACACTGGTTTTTGCAGCTTAGTTTGCTGTTTATTAAAATTCCTAGGTCCTTTTCCATGTCAGTGTAAGGCCTCTTTCACACGACAGTATGTCCATTTCAGTGTTTTGCGGTCCGTTTTTCACGGATCCGTTGTTCCGTTTTTTGCTTCCGTTGTGGTTCCGTTTCCGTTCCGTTGTTCCGTTCCGTTTTTCCGTATGGCAAATACAGTATACAGTAATTTCATATAAAAAATTGGGCTGGGCATAACATTTTCAATAGATGGTTCCGCAAAAAACGGAACGGATACGGAAGACATACGGATGCATTTCCGTATGCATTCCGTTTTTTTGCGGACCCATAGACTTTAATGAAGTCATGGAACGTGATTTGCGGCCAAATATAGGACATGTTCTATCTTTCAACGGAACGGAAATACGGAAATACGGAAACGGAATGCATACGGAACACATTCCGTTTTTTTTGCGGAACCATTGAAATGAATGGTTCCGTATACGGACCGTATACGGACCGCAAAAAACGGCCCGCAAAACGGAAAAAAAAAACGGTCGTGTGAAAGAGGCCTTAGGCTACTTTCACACTAGCGTTCGGGCGGATCCGTTCTGAACGGATCCGCTCATAATAATGCAGACGGAGGCTCCGTTCAGAACGGATCCGTCTGCATTATTTTTAGCATAGAACAGCTAAGTGTGAAAATAGCCTAGTACGGATCCGTCCAGACTTTCAATGTAAAGTCAATGGGGGACGGATCCGCTTGAAGATTGAGCCACATTGTGGCATCTTCAAACGGATCCGTCCCCATTGACTTACATTGAAAGTCTGGACGGATCCGCACGGATCCGCGCGCCTCCGCACGGCCAGGCGGACACCCGAACGCTGCAAGCAGCGTTCAGCTGTCCGCCTGTCCGTGCGGAGGCGAGCGGAGCGGAGGCTGAACGCCGCCAGACTGATGCAGTCTGAGCGGATCCGCCTCCATTCAGACTGCATCAGGGCTGGACGGCTGCGTTCGGGTCCGCTCGTGAGCTCCTTCAAACGGAGCTCACGAGCGGACCAGCGAACGCTAGTGTGAAAGCAGCCTTACCCAGTGTTTTACCATTTAGTATGTACGGGTGACTTGCATTATTCCTTCCCATGTGCATAACTTTACATTTGTCAGTGTTAAACCTAAATCTATCCAGATCCCTCTGTAGTAGTATACTGTCCTCTTCAGTGTTAATTACTTTATACAGTTTAGTGTCATCTGCGAAAATTGATATTTTACTGTGCAAGCCTTCTACAAGATCATTAATAAATATATTGAAGAGAATAGGGCCCAATACTGACCCCAATTCCAGAAATAACATTAGAGTAGGGATTTGCTATTTATACCATTCACTATGTATTTTAAAGGACTTTGAAAATCCACCTACAAAATTCTGTGTGGAATCCGCATTTTTTTTTTTTTTTTGCACATTTGTAGTGCGTTCAGATACATTTTTTAACCAATGGTTTCTACAATACAAAACTGCATTTTCAGCTTGTGGTTTTTGGCACGGATCTGCACCAAAAACTGCGCAAAAACGCACGGACACATGCAGCTTTTTTTTAATGCTTCCCATTCATTTCAATAGGAGATTCAATGCAGATCCGCCCCAAGATGGGGCACGCTGCTTCTATTTCCACTTTGTGCTGATTCCCATTAAAATGAATGGGAGGCACTTTTGATGCATTTTTTTGTTGATTTTGTGGCAGACAAATCAGCGGATAGGATGCGGACCCATTCATTTCATTGTCCGTTCTGTAACCCCGGAAAAAAATAGACCGTGTCCTATTCTTGTCCCTTTTAGGCATTATTACAAGTTTTTTTTGCGGATCCGCAATTTGCGGACCGCAAAACACATACGGTCATGTGCATGTAGCCTAAGGCTACATGCACACGACGTTGTGTGTTTTGCGGTCCGCAAATTGCAGATCTGCAAAACACGGATGGCGTCCGTATGCGTTCCGCAATTTGTGGAACGGCACGGACAGCCATTAATATAACTGACTATTCTTGTCTGCAAAACAGACAAGAATAGGACATGTTATATATTTTTTGCGGACCACGGAACGGAGCACACGGAGTACTGTCCGCATCTTTTGCGGCCCCATTGAAGTGAATAGGTCCGCATCCAAGCCGCAAAAACTGCGCATGTAGCCTTAAGCATATGCTGATTTATGTTTTTGGGAGAAATGACCACTCCTCCTTAGCCACTCTCTCCTTGAGTGACAGGGCCAGGGCATCCTCACTGCACTGTAATCCCCTAAATGCACCGGTCTATGTTGAATTGGCGCATGCGCAGTACATCTCAGTTGTCTTTTCCCAATGCTGAGATCCAAACCGCTCATGTGCAGGAATGCAAGGACTATGCCTGGGCCTGTCACTCAAGGAGAAGAGGGAATGGCCAAAGTGGAAAGGTGGTCATGAAGTGGTGCTCCAAGGGGCTAGTCTAACCCCTACTTGGTGCTCCGAACACCCTAACAAGCCATACAGTATGTTTGGTTTAATAGGGTTGATCATGTTTACAGATGCTTTGACGTCACCAGCCCCCACCTGTCCACTCCTTAGTGAAGAGTTTGGTAGTATCAGATATTTGGTGGCACCATATTCTCTGGGGGAGGATTATTTGGCCTATGGGGGAAGGGGTGCAGTAGTCTGAAGCTGGTGTGAGTGCCACCACTATAACTTCATAGAACTGAAGTGTCGGGGTTGGAGATTTTTTAAAAAGAGACCCTCTTACTGGAGGCTATGGTCTTTTAGGGTGAGGTTGAAGTGGAAGATTAAAAAAAAAAAATCTATTTCAAATAAAACAATTGTGTTTTTTTAGACCTTATACATCAGGATACATCATAAATGTCCCCTAGGTGTGGGTTGACTTCAAAAATTTATTTGCACTTAACAGTTGCTTGAGAGGTAAAGGGGTATTCCTCTCTGGACATTTATGGCATATCTACAGGCTATTCCATAAATGTTCCGTAGGTCCCATCTGTGGCCTATCTCGAGGACAGAACCCAGCTGCGCAGCCGCTGTGAATGGAGTGGTGGTCGTGCTTTAGCGCCGATCTCCATTCCCGTCTATGGGAGCTCCAAAAATAGGCAAGTGTAATAGGCTTAAAATGGAAAGGTCTAAAGATTCGGATGCCACCACATTTTTCAAAAAGTGGAAAACTTTTTTTAGTCACTTCCTGAATGTGCGTAAGTGCAACACAACTCATGACCCCTCAGTTAAACCTTCATGGCATCTTATATCTGATTTTTCAGGCTCAGGAAATGTAAAAATATATCGATTGCACAATATGTGACAGATGCATCGTAAGGAATTGTAGATTTATTATTCTGAATGGCCTGAAAGAATGCCGGTGGGTGGTCGGCGGTTATTACATATTTTCACTTTATTGGCATGATGGTAAATCTTTAAAGGGGTTGTCTAAAAAAAAAAAAAAAAAAAAAAAATCTACATTTTTTAAATCACAACCTTGATATACATTTTTTTGTAATTGCGTGTAATTCAAAATGTTGTATATCCACTGAGTTATTCAATAAAATGTTTCTCTATAGCGCCACCTGTTGTCTGCTTTTTTCCTCATTTCCCTGTCCATCTCACTGAGGTGGTCGCACACGCTCAGTTTAAAAATTAAACTGTCACCAGCTTTATATTCTGTTAGAAGCTGAGGGAGTTACAGAGAAAAAGCCGCTGCAGAAAGGACATGCCCCAGTAAAGGACACGCCTGCGAGGTGCCAGCCAGAGATAAATCTAGTAGAACAATTGGAGCAATGAATGGGGAGATCTCTGGATCCATGGTACAGGACTGGTTCTAGCTTTGCAAGGGTCCATTCACACGTCCGTATGAATGGGTCCACAACCATCCATTCTGCAATTTTGCAGAACGGGTGTGGACCCATTCTTTTTAATGGTGCCACAAAAGATGCGGTCAGCCACGGACAAGAATAAGCATTTCTATCACAGGGCCGCAAAATGCCGAACGCACATGGCTGGTGTCCGTGTTTTGCGGATCCGCAATTTGCGGACCAGAAAAAAGTTGTGGACGTGTGAATGGACCCTTAGAAAGAGATTGCCATGTACTATCTGATGTCTGATTTTCATTTTTTCACATCAGTCTTGGCATAACATGTGAATGCTTTATTAGGTCGTGTAGTTTTGTTTAACTTCCACTCAAAAGCAAACTGTGCCTCTTAGATTTATCCAATGGAGCAATCAGGGTGGGCATGATTAGGGCTTAGCTCCAGAGCCGTACCCAGCATGTGGCACTTCACTCCGCACTCAGTAAGAGGCTATAGCGGAGTGTGTGCTAATGACAAGACTACTGTGTTACGTGTAAATGCTATGAATAGGGCAATTCATCTACTTGGTGTGAGAAGACAGCCGCCAACTCCATTTTATAAAAAGCGCAAACTCTAATGACCTAAGCGGACTATAGACATGAGATCTATTTTGTCTGAAGGACCGATTTCCCCTCACAATCACCAATTACCCACAGTACATTGATTTAGTGATTTCTTGTGTTAGATACTGTATGTTTGGGCATAGTTGGACCTAACCTGAAGATAACGTAAGATTAGCTGATTAACCACCTAAAGAATGTTTTTTTTTTTTTTCAATTTGCCCCTTGCTGCATCTGACAATATTTTAGTGGTGGCATCTGCCAAGTGCAGTATCAGGTATGCTTCTGTCATCACTTAAAGAGGACCTTTCACCGGATTTTATTAATTGAGATAAGTACCTGTACTTGCGGGGTACCCCCTGCCACCCTGCCTGTTTTGTTAAAATAGCGCTCCTATGCCGCACTGTGTTTTCCCTGCTCAGGAGCAATGGGGAGAAAACACCCTTCACAACATGTCAAAGTCAACAATCAAGAGAAGACTTCACCAGAGTGAATACAGAGGGTTCACCACAAGATGTAAACCATTGGTGAGCCTCAAAAACAGGAAGGCCAGATTAGAGTTTGCCAAACAACATCTAAAAAAGCCTTCACAGTTCTGGAACAACATCCTATAGACAGATGACACCAAGATCAACTTGTACCAGAGTAATGGGAAGGGAGGAGTATGGAGAAGGAAAGGAACTGCTCATGATCCTAAGCATACCACCTCATCAGTGAAGCATCGGTGGTGGTACTGTCATGGCGTGGGCATGTATGGCTGCCAATGGAACTGGTTCTCTTGTATTTATTGATGATGTGACTGCTGAAAAAAGCAGCAGGATGAATTCTAAAGTGTTTCGGGCAATATTTTCTGCTCATATTCAGCCAAATGCTTCAGAACTCGGTGCTTCACAGTGCAGATGGACAATGACCCAAAGCATACTGCAAAAGCAACCAAAGAGTTTTTTAAGGGAAAGAAGTGGATTGTTATGCAATGGCCAAGTCAATCACCTGACCTGAATCCGATTGAGCATGCATTTTACTTGCTGAAGACAAAACTGAAGGGAAAATGCCCCAAGAACAAGCAGGAACTGAAGACAGATGCAGTAGAGGCCTGGCAGAGCATCACCAGGGATGAAACCCAGCGTCTAGTAATGTCTATGCGTTCCAGACTTCAGGATTTGCAACCAAGTATTAAAAAGTGAAAGTTTGAGTTATGATTATTATTATGTCCCATTTCTTTTGGTCCCTTAACAAGTGGGAGGCACATATGCAAACTGTTGTAATTCCTTCACCGTTCATCTGATTTGGATGTAAATACCCTCAAATTAAAGCTAACGGTCTGCAGTTAAAGCACATCTTGTTTGTTTCATTTCAAATCCATTGTGGTGGTGTATAGAGCCAAAAATGTTAGAATTGTGTCGATGTCCCAATATTTATGGACCTGACTGTATGTTGGTCCTATGTTTATATGTGCCCACGTTGCTGAGAAAAATTAAGTTTTAATATCTGGAAATGAGCCTCTAGGAGCAACATGGACATTGCTATTACACCTGGAGGCTCTGCTGTCTCTACAGCTGCCGTGCTCTCTCCACTGATTGACAGGGCCAGGCATGATGACGTTTTCACTGCCTGGTCCTGTCAATCAAAGTGCAGAAGGTGCAGCAGTTGCAGAGAGCACTATAATACCTGATGGTTAAATGAATAAAGGGGTTTTCTGAGAACTAAATTTGATGACCTATCCTCAGGATCCTCCCCGGCAATCACTGCAGCCTCTTTATAGTATACCAAACACAGCACCACACATTGTATTGTGGCTGTACTTGGTATTGCAGCTCCATTCTATTAACTTGAATGGCACTGAGCTACACAGAGGCCATATGACTAATGGACATGACGTTGCTGGTCTAAGAAGAGGGTGCTGCATTCACCCTAGAGCCTCGTTAAATAGCTGATCGGCAGTGGTGCCAGGAGTCAGACTCCCACCGATCAGATAAAAATTATTTTCCTGAGGACAGGTCATCAATATTTAACTCCCAGAAAACCCCTTTAATAGTATCTCTGATGTCCTAATATACAAAATCTGGGCCACCCATCGACCATGTATTAGATATACAATTAGCCACCTCAAAGGCCCTATTCCACTGCTACCCTTACATGACTTATAGCTATGCCACATGACTTCCTCAATGAAGTGCCTGTGAAATTGTTTTGTAGGATATAATCTACCCATCTAGGCCTCAGCCACTGATTCCATAAAACATAGTAGATACGTTATAGTGTGGTGCCTGTATAAAAAATAACCTAAGAGAGCACAACAAAATGCTAGATTTTGGCCCAAAATAAGCACCAACCGAGTCCAACCGAGAGTAGAAAATAGAAAATAGAGACCAACTAGCTTCACAAATATGTTTCCCCAGAAGTAGAGCTGATATCTGCAGGCGACACTCAACTGGCTTTTTGACAAATGTCAATGGCTGTCACCGCCTGACACACAGGAAGCTCTAGTAACAGTATGTCCAGTTGATACCCTGAGAATTTGTCGGGGGCAATGGATCAGAGAATAAATGAGGTCACTGATCTTGGAAAGTTTCTTCTTCTGAAAGAAAGAAGCCTGAGGTGATCTCTACTCACTTATAGTGAAATATAATGTTTCTTTATGATCGGTGGCTTTGTGGTTAGCACTTTTGTCTAGCACGTAAAATATTCATTGAACTCTTATGTCTTCCTTGCGTTTGCCTCCCATACGCCAAAAATAGGACTGGGGTTCTATAAAAATGGCCTTACTGTGTGCGTCTGTGATGCCGATGGTCTGGAGCCACCGGTATCTCCCCTCTCCCGGCAATAATGGCCACAGGAGTGCTATGTTCTGTTGCATCCCTCACTGCCTGATGCTTGCTCCCTTTGTTATTGTTCTAATCTCCCATGCCTTACCACTGCCTGTTTACTGGATTGTCCCTGTGCCACTTGCCCTGAACTTTGCCTGTCCTGAGCTCTCCTTGTCTACTGACCACGCTTTTGCCTGTCCTCTCAGTGCCACACATTGGTGTCTCTAGACCAGGGATGCTCAACCTGCGGCCCTTCAGCTCCCACAATGCCCTGCTGTAGGCTGATAGCTGTAGGATGTTAGGGCATATTGGGAGTTGTTGTTTTGCAACAGCTGGAGGGCCGCAGGTTGAGCATGCCCGCTCTAGACCCTCAGCAACTTTTGAGAAGAGATTACTCTTAGGGGTAGTGGCCTGGTGGCCTCTGGAGCTTAGTCCAGATACTTGTACAGGGACTGATATGGGTTGGGTTAATCCCTGTATATCGCTGCACAATATTTTCACCCTTTAAACAAAGGGTCACTTTAATAAATGCCAAACTCACTAATACAAGACACCAGTTCACTGCAGGACACAGTCAGGCCCCAGTGGTATGTGACGGAGGCTGCACAGGTGCAAAATCCTGAGGAACATCTACTCACACGCCTGTCATTCATGAGGAGGGTGGAAGCGTAATGTTCTAAATGCACACAAATAAGGGCGGGTTCACATCAACGTTATGAATTCCATTATTGCTAAATAAAGGAATCCGTAAGACGGAATTCAAAACAGAAACCTGTCGACAGGAGTTTCTTTTCCGTCCTGCATAACGTAAACCAGACGTATCCGTTATGCTTGCCCATAGACCTCTATTATGATGGATCAAAACGGAATGTCTCTAAAGGTTTCTGTTCTGAATTCTTCTTACGAATTCCGTTATTTTCTATAAAAACCATGTTATGAAAGAAATAAATAACGGAATTCATAACGTTGATGTGAACCCGCCCTAAGGCTTCGATAAGATAGTAATCACGTGGTTACGTGGAGTGCACTGTGATGATGCAGAACCTTGGTATGTTGTGGATAATGGGGTGTCAGTACTTGTGGAGTATACGTATAGTGGTGCTGGATCAGACAGCCTGAGTAATAGCATGGGTGAGACCAATAGACTGACCACCAGCATGTACGCTGCATGTAGCGCGTGACTGGCGCCTTATCTGTGCGCATTCAGAATACTAAGCATCAATGGACTAGCTAGAACTGACATAAAATATTTATATGGGCCCCACCACCACCACTGCCAAGTTTTTCACAACCCACTTCTCCCGTGCAACCCCCCACTCCTGCAGATAGTCAAGATCGCTATTTCAGACCAGGCCCAGGTAAATCGCAATGACTGGCCACTGTGGTGATGCAGTGACATGATGCATGGGTGAGACCTCACTGCTGCAGCCAGTCATTGGCTGCAGTAATCACAGGCCACTCTGTGTAGAGACCCAGGACTTGCAGAGCCTGCAGTGGAGGGACAGAGCCAGAACCCATCTCCCAACCTCTGCCCACTCCTTCCTCTGTAAACCTCCTGTACTATAGCATGCAGTACATGGCAGCCTCTGCCCCCGCTGCTCCACCACTACTAGTGCTTATTATGGCACTCTTATGTACGCATGCGCCCAATGCCAGGACCTTTGATGATCGAAGTATTGAAAAATTGGATTTGGTTGCTTCGCCGAATTACTTCCTCACAAAGCACATTTCTTTGTAAGTAGTTGGTGCAGTGAAGTGAAATGACAGCAATAATACTTACCCTCATCCATTTGATCGCAAAATGCCGTCCCCGCCATCTTGATTGAAGATCTAGCGCGGGATCTCGCACGGCCCGTAATGACATAATCACATCGGCCGGCGTGGTGACATCATACATCATGGGATTTTGTGCAAGATCAAGTTAGCGGTGGCTGGCTCTTCGCGCTCAAACAGATGAGATAGGTATGAATTTTTTTTATTTTTTTACCGCCATTCAGGGAAAATTTATTCGCTACCATAAAGCAAGAGGAAATTCTGCTTTGCGACAAATCGAATTTTCCCTGAAAATCAGATCAAATTCCACTTTGTTGAGTTTGATTCTTTCAACCCTAGCCAGAACCATTAGCTGCCCTCATGCCAGCAATCTGCAGTATGCCCTCTCTCTGTTATGTGAACTGCAGCAGGGCACATACCTACAGGAAACAAGGAAGACAAGCTGTCAGCGTGCACGTAACTATATGCAGGCAGTGGGCCCTTCCTTTCATGAATTAACGTGGCCGGGCCCCAATGTTACCGCATGTTAAGGGGGCCTGGTCTGACAATAATATCATTTAGTACTCCTCTCATCAGTCAGAATTTTTTCAGGGATATGTTACATTTTTTCTTTTCATAATGATAATGAATCAAAATGTAATCAAATTTTTATAAAAAAATAATAATTAAATCCAATCTAGGCGAACAAAGAAGAGGATGCCTTGCCAACAGTACAGCAATATCACACAGGTGAAAGTTATGAAGTTAGGCCCCTTTCACACGGGCGTCGCGGAAGACGTCCGGATGCATTGTGGAAAACCCGCGGGAGTGCGCACGCAATTTCAGTCAGTTTTGTCTGCGATTGCGTTGCGTTGTTCAGTTTTTTCCGTGCAAGTGCAAAGTGTTTTAATGCGTTTGCACACGCGTGATAAAAAACTGAATGTTGGTACCCAGACCCGAACCTGGACTTCTTCACTGAAGTTCGGGTTTGGGTTCGGTGTTCTGTAGATTTTATTATTTTCCATGATAACATGGTTATAAGGGAAAATAATAGCATTCTTAATACAGAATGCATAGTAAAATGACCACTGAGGGTTAAAAAAATAATAAAAAAATTACTCATCCTCATCCACTTGATCGTGCAGCCAGCCGTTATCGTCTTCTTTCTTCTTCTTGCAGGGCCTGCAAAAGGACCTGTGCTGACGTCATCGCGCTCAGGCTCGGACTGGCCCACAGGGGTACAGGTGAATACCCCGGTGGGCCCCTGAGCAAGGTTGGCCCCTAGTCTCCCACCCCCTGCACAAGTGACACATAACACAGTAGACTTATTGCACTACATACATATATTCCATGTACAGCACCTCAACCGGTCTATGTTCATATAAAAAAATGGGATAGATTATTGAAGAAACTTCCCAGTTTATTATTATAGACACAATCAGAGCTGAGATGACTTCTAGGTATAGAGGGAAGCTGCCAGTATCCTCTTCTCCCCAGGACCTGCCTTCTCAAAGTAGCTGCAGGGACCCCCAGTTTCCATCATCTAGTAGAATCTTACTGCTGTGTGAGCAGGTAATATTTGAATGTATCTGTACGGTGGGCCCTGTGGTGATTCGCTCTGGTAGTTAGCATAAGCGGGCGCAGTACTTCAGTGTTTATTCACACATGGTGCCAAAAACAAAACGTCACTTTTGCAGTGTTGGTGTTACTTCACATCCAATGGCAAGTTAATATAACAAAAGTCACCTTGGTGGCAGTTCTGCCTCAGAAAGTCCAAATACAGGCTTTAGGCAGCCTGTTTCCCTGACACACGGGTCTCCGCTCTCCAGCCCAGCACAGGCCTCAGATCCCAGAACGCAGACATGGCTTCTGTGCCTAGTTGCCTATTTGCCAGGTGCTGCCAAAGTAAGGACCGGCACTTAAAATCCGGTCCGGTATTTTACCTCACCTGGCTGTAAATCAGCCCAGCAGCACATGCTGGAAGGAAAATACCTGTTTTCCCAGACCAAACCTCTCACTGTGTGACAGCCCCCAAAAATACATTTTACTGGTGGGCCCGAGGCACCCCAGTCCGACACTGATCGCGCTCACCACATGGTGAGCGCGATGACGTCAGCGCAGGTCCTTTTGGAGGTACTGCAAGAACAAGAAAGAACACAATAATTGCTGCACGATCAAGTGGATGAGGTAATTTTTTTTATTATTTTTTAACCCTCAATGGTCATTTTACTTAGCATTCTGTATTAAAGAATGCTGTTATTTCCCATTATAACCATGTTATAATGGAAAATAATAAAGTAAATGGACTTTAATGGGGTCCCGGGGCTCATCCCTATTTATTCACATCATCTCCTTAACAACCATCCGTGAAAATCGCATTCCATTCACTTCTATGGGGCCTGCGTTGCGTGAAAAACGCAGAATATAGAACATGCTGCGATTTGCACGCAACGCCAAGTGATGCGTGAAAAACATTGCTAATGTACACAGACCCATTGAAATGAATAGGTCATGATTCAGTGCGGGTGAAAAGCGTTCACGTCACACATTGCACCTGCGTGGAAAACTCGCCCGTGTGAAAGGGGCCTTAGACATAAGGGGAGATTTGTCAAAACTGGTGAAAAGAAAAACCGGCCTAGTTGCCCATAACAACCAATCAGATTCCACCTTTCATTTTTCCGAGCTCCTTAAGAAAATGAAAGGTGGAATCTGATTGGTTGCTAAGCCAGTTTGCCTTTTCACCAAGTTTTGGTATATCTCCCCCATAACTGTTATGCATCCAAGACAGGGTGTCTAAAGATGAAAAAGATAAACCATGAGAGTGAAGTGAAAGACGTTGAGATGAAAAAAAAAAAGGCAAATGAGAGGATAGAAAAAAAAAAGTGGAGGGCGATAGATGAAAAGGGAGGTAGTAGGAATCTCAGGGGCAAGTAGGTCTAGGACATTTGGCTGACCTACTAAGAGATGGGTCTTAAGATACCAAAAAGTGGGCTACTCTTAAAGACGGTCCAAGGCATCAATGGTCTGATCTGATTTATCATGATCCTCTGCTGTAAGAGATTTTAATCTGTAAATGTAGTAAATTTCAGACACCCACTCCTTAAAGGGAACCTGTCATGTGGATATTTGATTATAATCTAACTAATTATATACAATCATTAACTACTAAAAAGTACCTTAGATGTATTCACTTACTGGTGTGACAGATGGTTACCTCATAATATACACACAAAGATGCCGCATGCTAATGAGCTGATTTGAGTCCAGCGTGATGCCAGTGAGTCCAGCGTTTTTTTTTAATTCAGAGCTATAGCCACTCCCCTGCCCACCTGCTGCTGATTCATATGGGAAAAAAACTGGCATTTATCAGCAGGTGGGCGCAGAGAGTCAAGAGCTCATGAATATTCATGACTCATCATTATCAGCTGGAGCTTTTCAATACAAGATGTTGGCAGATTGACTAGGTCAATTAAAGAAAGTGACCCAGCATTTTGCTAAGAGAATCAGTTATTTATTTATGTTGCCCTTAGTTAGGACACCATAGAACTGGTGACAGGTTCCCTTTAACAGAGGAAGTGTCTGTTGACCTCTAATGTCTGGGAATGACCATTTAAGCAGCTGTTATGAAGTGTCTAAGGACACTTTTATTTCAGAGTGAGAGTGCGATCATGGGGTGGCCATCACTCTCGAGCCCGTGATTTGGGCATATATATCAAAGATGTTCTTCCAAAATAGTTGTAGAGCAGGGCAGCTCCATCAAATATGAAGCACTGTCCTAAGATCTGCATCACAATGTCAACAAAGCTCAGATAATCTAGGAAGGTATTTATGTAGTACCTGAGGTCACTGGTACCATCTGGTTAAAATTTTCAAGATATTTTTTTGGGCTTGGCAACCTAAGACAAAGATTATGTAGCAGTCAAAAGTTAGGTTTAGCTCCTGTTTCAGATCTTTCATGTATGTAAGAGTCTGGTCCTCTGAGTTGTCCAACAGAAGTCTGTAGAGTATAGAATAGCCTGATGTCCTCAAAGGAAGACCATGTAAACATAAAAATCCTTATTGACCTCCAGGAGAAGGCTAGGCTATCAAAAAGAAGGGTCATCATTCCACATCTGCGAGAAAGACCTCTTGTAATCAGTAGCCTTTCCCACAATTTAGGAAATGTTCAGTAGGGAATGCAAAAGTTGGGAGGGCTGCTCTGTCAGTATTGTCCAAGGAAGAGATCTAAGA
The DNA here is from genome assembly GCF_014858855.1 of Bufo gargarizans. Classification (NCBI taxonomy): domain Eukaryota; kingdom Metazoa; phylum Chordata; class Amphibia; order Anura; family Bufonidae; genus Bufo; species Bufo gargarizans. The sequence continues at coordinate 204,659 of NC_058085.1, forward strand.
TACAAATAGATGATGTCTTTTTCTATGCTTACCCATTCATTATATTAGCTTCATTGTGAACCAGTATACTAGTCTCATCAAAAGAGTAGCATGTTGATGGAGAGAGAAGCTTGGTTCAACCTTTAAGCTTATTTCTTGTCAGAGTTTTGTCAGAGTTTTAATTACTTTCATACAGTTGAGTCAGGAAAGCTAAGGGTGAATTACAGGACTATATGTTGTAATCCGTATTTTCTTTTCAGTTAGGACTTGTTTACATTTGTATTGGAGGCTCCATTTTGGGGCTTCCATCGCAGATTCTGACAAAAACATACTGTATGACAAAAAAAAACAGACTCCTGAATGGAAACTGAACAGACCCCATTATAGTCAATGGGGTGTGTTTGTCCCTGTTTGGTTCAGTTATGTGCCAGATCCAGCACCTCCATTATTTTGAAATGACTAGATGTGATGTGACCTCCCCTTAAAGTGGTTCCTCTGGGAATAATATAGTAAGGTCCTTCAGAAACCCACCCTAGAAAGTGACTTGGATGGGTTGCCTCCATTTCTACATCTGCTTAGGGAAGATAAGAGGGATGCGGCCTTGCTATACTGCACACTGGCACTGCATTCACTTTATACTGCCGAGATGTGCTGCCAGCATGACAGAGGATCACATTAACACCATATATTGCACCACATTGTACTACAATAGATAATAATGGATCAATTCATTGCAGAAGGCGTCGATGGTAAGGTGTGTCTTTTTGCTGATGACACAAAGATTTGTAACAGGGTTGATGTTCCTGGAGGGATACACCAAATGGAAAAGGATTTAGGAAAACTAGAGGAATGGTCAAAAATCTGGCAACTAAAATTTAATGTGGGTAAGTGCAAGATAATGCACCTGGGACGTAAAAACCCAAGAGCAGAATATAAAATCAGTGATAGAGTCCTAGCCTCAGTATCTGAGGAAAGGGATTTAGGGGTCATTATTTCAGAAGACTTAAAGGTAGGCAGACAATGTCACAGAGCAGCAGGAAATGCTAGCAGAATGCTTGGGTGTATAGGGAGAGGCATTACTAGTAGAAAGAGGGAGGTGCTCATGCCGCTCTACAGAGCACTGGTGAGACCTCATTTGGAGTATTGTGCTGGAGACCATATCTCCAGAAGGATATTGATACTTTGGAGAGAGTTCAGAGAAGAGCTACTAAACTGGTACATGGATTGCAGGATAAAACTTACCAGGAAAGATTAAAGGACCTTAACATGTATAGCTTGGAAGAAAGACGAGACAGAGGGGATATGATAGAAACTTTTAAATACATAAAGGGAATCAACAAGGTAAAATAGGAAAGAATATTTAAAAGAAGAAAAACTGCTACAAGAGGACATAGTTTTAAATTAGCGGGGCAAAGGTTTAAAAGTAATAATCAGGAAGTATTACTTTACTGAGAGAGTAGTGGATGCATGGAATAGCCTTCCTGCAGAAGTGGTAGCTGCAAATACAGTGGAGGAGTTTAAGCATGCATGGGATAGGCATAAGGCCATCCTTCATATAAGATAGGGCCAGGGGCTATGCATTGTACTTAGTATATTGGGCAGACTAGATGGGCCAAATGGTTCTTATCTGCCGACACATTCTATGTAATTATACATGACAGCATAGTGTAAAGAGGTACTAGCCCCCCTGCTCCTAAGCAGCTATAGAAATGAAGGCAACCATCCTAGCCACATTCTAGGACATGTTACTGGAGGCCATCTTGATACATTCCCTGCAATGAGAAATAATATAATAATAATAATATTATTATTCCCTGCAAAGGCAAATAATATAAATAGAAAAAAACTGTGCGCTCCCCAGCAGTCAAGCGCGATGCAGAGATGTCATCACGCCTGCTCAGCTGTGCACAAGCCGGGGAATGATGTAGCAGGGAGCTGACGGATCCCCGCTTCACCATTGCATTCAGCTGTACAGTGTTTATCAGGGGAACAGGGCTAGGTGTCACGGATGGTGTAACAGAAAACAAGAAGTTACAAATAAGGATCCGACTGGCTTGATCCGAAACTAAGGAACAAAAGGGTGACCCCTATTTAAGCCCTGAAACTCTCCCTGTCTTCTCAGCCTATGCAAAGATCTCTATGATAGAAAATTGCATGCCCTCGTGCCTCGACTGTATGACACCTGAACACCCTATAATAGTGAGGGGACACGACCACCGGCTCCCTACACTTAATACGGAGGGAGTCAGGGTCACCTAAGATCAAGCAAACAGGAAAACACAAATAAATGAACTTACTTATCTGTAGATTCTTTACGGTAAGAGCAGTGAGACTATGGAACTCTCTGCCTGAGGAGGTGGTGATGGTGAGTACAATAAATGAATTCAAGAAGGGCCTGGATGTATTTCTGGAGTGTAATAATATTACAGGCTATAGCTACTAGAGAGGGGTCGTTGATCCAGGGATTTATTCTGATTGCCTGATTGGAGTCGGGAAGGAGTTTTTATTCCCCTAAAGTGAGGAAAATTGGCTTCTACCTCACAGGAGTTTTTTGCCTTCCTCTGGATCAACTTGCAGGATGACAGGCCGAACTGGGTGGACAAATGTCTTTTTTCGGCCTTATGTACTATGTAAGCATCAGTTGTAGCATCCAGCATGCACACACTCCAGGAAGTTGTATAAACCGCAAAGTGATGCAGTATGGGAGGGGATTTAAAGGGATGCAATCAGTGCAACTAGATGACAGCTGAAAGAGGGAAACGAGATGACAAAACGAAAGCAAAACAAAAGAACCTCAAGCAGGAGGTTCTGAAGAACGTCTGTCAGAGCTTCTCAGATGTCTGGCTGTGACACTAGGTGAGTATTGCTTTTTATATTTGTTAAGAAAACTACAGGGGCTTCACTATTGTAAGGAAGCAACACTATTGTAAGGGGGAACTAAGGGGACATAAATACTGTAAGGGGAAACAAAGGGAACTGGAAGTGCATAGCCAGACGTTGGGTGGAGTAAGAGGCGTGGCATGGTGTAAACAAAATTACACACTCCGCTGATTTTGTCACTTCTTGGGCCTTTTAAACGTTAGGAGGTATGCATCTGTGTACTCTAGGATTTAGAGGGGTCTTTCATATCATCTCCTTGGTATATCAGCAGGGCCGGCGTTATGGGTGGGCAAACTGGGCAATTGCCCAGGGCCCCCATCGTCTAAGGGGCCCCCTGCTTCAGTGCTGATGTTCAGCTGAACGTCCATGGAAGCGAGCGGGCGGACAGTTTAAGAGCTGTTCTTTACAATGCAGGGTAAGGTCCTCTCCCTCACATATAAGAGAAATCATTACCCTAGTGCTGACAGCTCCGGACACCAGCAGCGCCTTCGACTGGAGCTGTAGGACGTGCCATAATGTCACGTGCAGGAGGTGGCGCTCAGCAGAGAAGAGGGGGATGAAGGACCTGCGATGACCTCACCATCATGTGACCAGAACAGGAGGCTGAGCTCAGCAGTGCGGTAAAGCAATGAAGAAGAAGACCATCCATGCATCGAAAGAAGTGAAGGATGGATTCAATGTAAGAGCCAGGGAAATGCTGGGGGTTGTAGTCCTCTCCTCTTATACCTCCTGTTATTTACTATCAGAATAGATTACAAGAGGAGGTATGAGTAGAGAACAACTCCCAGCATGTCCAGCTTGTTATATAATATCAGAGTACATTACAAGAGGAGGTATAAGAGGAGAGGACTATAACTCTCAGGATGTCCAGGCTATTATTATGTGATAGGGTACATTACAACACCCTGGGTATGCTGGGAGTTGTAGTCCTCTCATCTTATAATGTACCTTGATATTACATAATAACTGCTTGGACATCCTGGGCGTTGTAGTCTTCTCCTATACCTCCTCTTGTAGTGTACTCTGATATTACATAATAACGGTTTGGCTATGCTGCGAGTTGTTGTCCCATCCTCTTATACGACACCCTGTAATGTGCGCTGATATTTAAATGGCTTAGACATGCTAGGAGTTATAGTCCTCTCCTGTTATACCTCCTGCGGTAATGTGCTCTGAATTAGGGCCAGGACGATGGATAGGGGAGAGTAGTCTTCCACCTAGGGCACTACTTTACTACCCATGAAGGGGGGGGGCGCACTCATGGCTTCACAAGCTCCAACTTCACAAGCCTCAGGCTGCTAGGCCTCAAACCTGTGAGGCATTAGAACAGTGCAAGAAGCCACAATGACATCAACGCAACCTCCTGCGCTGGGTCTTACATGATGACGTGATCGTGTGAGACCCGGAGCAGGAGTGGTGATGTTATTGGGACGGCATGCATCAGGACGCAGCAACACAAGTAACAGATAATACTGTGGTCTGCTGGGGGCACCAGGGAAGGGGGACGGGAGGGAGGTGTTTTTTTTACACTAAATGTCCGCAATGCTGGAGGCACCAGGGAAGGGGGAAGGAGATCATTATATACACTGGCACTACGGGGGAACATTATATATATATATATACTGGCACTATGGGGGGGGGCATTATATATATACGGGCACTATGAAGGAGCATTATATATTGGGACTAGTGGGGGGCACTACAGGGGGACATTAGAGCCACTGGGAGCATTATGGTTATATTGTTACTACTAGAGTACTGTAGGGGCATTATTATTATTTGACGCAATATGGAGGGCATTGCTACTAATGGGGCCTATCTTGGGGAGTATTATAACTATTGGGGGCACTATTACTAATGAGGGCAGTCTTGGAGGGCAGTATAGTGTTTGTGGACATGGGGGAGATTACAGCAGACACAGTATTAGCAGTAGCTTCAAGAGGTTCTCCAGGTTTTTTCATATTGATGACATATCCTGAGGATAGGTCATCAAGATCAGATCGGCGGGGGTCCGACACCCGGCACCTTTGACGATGTGTGCGAGTTCCGTCTCCCTTCTCTTTTCCTGCTCTGTTGCTGTATGTCTAAGGGACAGCAACAGTAAACAGCACGTGCCGTCTCCTCAAACAGCTGATCAGTGGTGGTACCAGGCGTCGGACTGTGTTTTTAGCACAGTCTCTAAGAAATTTGAGGGACAGAGGTCTCTGCCACCTATAGCATATTTGAGAACTGTACTTATATCCTGGGTTAAACATTGAGTGTGTTGTGCTTCACTGTGAACTATTGCACTTACTCAGCCAGATAAATGTATGCTTTCTTTTGTCTCAGGAGCAACTACTGATATGTGGATGTGGACACTCTTTACCACGGGGATAGATGTTTGGGTGGGTGGGGGATTGTGTCTTTTTGTATGATGTGTTATAAATCTTTGAAAATCTCAATAAAATGTATTTCATTTAAAACCATAGTGGAAAAAGATCGGTTCCAAGGTTCCTCTGTTCTAGGCCCCATTTTAGTGCCAAGATCTGGACTCACTAGAGGGTTCTTATTTACTTTGTTGGGCCAAATCAACAGTGTAAAGTAGTACAGCCCGTTTGCAAACAGGACAATGTGCACAGCTGCAGCCAATGACCTCAGCAGAAACGTGTCCCCAGGTGGGACATGGCCCAGGAGTGAGGTGATGCTTGGGGACACATCACCGCTAAGGTAAGTCTTTGATTGTAGCGGAGCAGATGGCCCTCCCCGCAGCTCGGACAGAGTAAACAAGCATAGGACCGGAAGATCACCAAACACAGCCAGGGTGCAGGACTGGAGCGGTGGAGTCCGGGTGAGTATGATTTTTGTATCAGGTGGCTAGATGAAAACCATGAGGATCCTAGACAAACCTTTTCACCTCTTTTTGTTTCCAACAGTTTAGGCGTCTGAAAATGGATTATGTACTGAAATCCAGAATATCATTTTCTTTTATAACTTTCATATTCTTTTATAACTTTCCATGAGGGCAGTCGAGAGGTCTCCCATACACAAATCTAATTTCTTGGCTAACTTTGGCAAAGTTGCCGAATCAAATTTTTCAAAACTTCGCTCATCTCTAGTCATCAGCATAAAAGTCTTTGAAAACTCTTTTAAGGCAGAGCTGTGATCTGTGACTACAGCTTAGCTACAGTGCCTACAGGGAGTCTGAGGTAGTCTGAAACGTGCCTCCTGTCTCATCATTGGTTCAGGCTGCTCACTCCCCCTGCAGTTCTGCCTCCTCAGATTGGCTGCTGTGTATAAACACAAGCCCAGCGCAGGTTCACCAGGAAGCCAGTGCATGAACAACGCATTCAGTTACAGCAAGGAGAGAATGAGTATAAAGAACGCTAAACTGAAAGTGAGAAAGAGATGATTATTAGGTAATTGGTAAAGACTTAGGGCTCATGCACACGACCGTATGTATTTTGCGGTCTGCGAAAAACAGATTCGCCCAAAATACGGATGACATCTGTGTGCATTCCGTATTTTGCGGAACGGAACAGATGGCGTCTAATAGAACAGTATTATCCTTGTCTGTAATGCGGACAATAATAGGACATGTTTTATTTATTTTTTGTGGAACGGACATACGGAAACGGAATGCACACGGAGTAACTTCAGTTTTTTTTGCGGACCCATTGAAGTGAATGGTTCTGCATAGGGTCCACACAAAAACCGGAACAGACACGGAAATAAAATACTTTCCTGTGCATGAGCCCTTAAACCATAATTCATGTAAAAATGACTTCATATAGTAGATGACAATCTCTTCCTAAAAAAGCTAGATCCAGCCCTGTACCTCACATGGATCCAGAGATCTCCCCAATCATTGCTCCAATTGCTCTACTAGATTTATTTCAAGCTGGCAGCTCAAGGAGACATATCGTAGGGGTATGTTCTTTCTCAGGGATCGTGTCCTTTCTGTTGCAGCTCTCTCCCTGTAAGAGTCACAGCTAGATAAGGCTGGTGGCAGTGAAAGGATGGAACTGAGAGTGTGCGACCACCTCAGCAGCACATTACTATAGAGATCAAGCACCAGGGGGCACCATTATAATGAAGTAAAGAGAATATTTCACAACTGGAGTATTTTCGTAACATAAAGTACAAATGACAAAAGTACGGTAACTAGTTTTACATGCTGAATTATATCAAAATAACATTTACTGGTAGCACAACCCAAAAATAATAAAATACCTTGTGCGTCAAGACCTGTTCTCCATCAATACAGAGCGCATGGAAATCTACTTTTAATCTCATCGTATTTTTGTTATCATTATACAAACAGGTCATAGGTTGTAAATCAACCTATGAGGAATAAACCCTAGTGAAAAATTGCTTGGCTCCAAATGGGGTTGTCTTCTGCTTGAACCATTGGAGCTCTTGGAGCTATGTGGTGTTGGGACCCATTATTGTGTGAGAATCTGGGACCACTGAAGGATCTCCTTGTATTCTGGTGGCCAGTGCAAACCTATAGATGTTCGAAAGTATGGTTTTTATGTCATCATCCGCTGTCGCTCCCTGCTGTTTGTGACTTATTCACCTTTGGCTGATGACATGTCTCTGGCATTAAGTTTTCTACAGACCTGTGACTCTCAAGCATCTTAATGAGTTTCTCAGATTTGGAGCATAATACAGTGTCCTGAAAAAGTATTAATTCCTCTTGAACCTTTCTACATTTTTTCACACTACACCTACAAACTTAAATGTATTCTATTGAGATTTTATGTGACAGGTATGGTTTTAAAAATTTTTAATAAATAAATAAAAATATGGAAAGTGTGGTGTGCATTTGTATTCAGTCGCCTCTGAGTCGATACTTTGTAGGACCACCTTTCACTGCAATTACAGCTGCAAGCTCAGATTGGATGGAGAGCGTCTGTGAACATCAAGTCTTACTAAACATTCTCAATAGGATTTAGGTCTGGACTTTGACTGGGCCATTCTAAAACATATATATGCTTTGATCTAAACCATTCCATTATAGCTCTGGCTATATGTTTAGGGTGTTGCCCTGTTACAAGGTGAACCTCCGCCCCAGGCTCAAGTGTTTTGCAGCCTCTACCAGGTTTTCCCTGTATTTAGCTCCCTCCATCTTCCCATCAACTCTGACCAGCTTCCATGTCCCTGCTGAAGAAAAGCATCCCCACAGCATGATGCCACCACCACCATGTTTCACTGTGGAGATGTAGTGTACAGATTGATGTGCAAGTTTTCTGCCACATATAGCGTTTTGCATTTAGGCCAAAAGGTTTCGCTTTGGTCTCATGTGACCAGAGCACCTTCTTCCACATGTTTGCTGTGTCCTCTACATGGCTTGAGGCAAACTGCAAATGGATCTTCTTATGGCTTGCTTTCAAAAATTGTTTTCTTCTTGCTACTCTTCATAAAGGCCAGATTTGTGGCATACATGACTAATAGTTGTCTTGTAGACAGATTCTCCCAACTGAGCTGTGGATTTCTGCTCCTCCAGGGTGACCATGGGCCTCTTGGCTGCTTCTCTAATGCTCTCCTTGCCTTGTCTATCAGTTTAGGTGGACGGCCATGTCTTGGTAGGTTTGCAGTTCGAATGATGGATTGAACAGGGCTCCATGAGATTTTCAGAGCTTGGGATATTGTTTTATAACTAAACCCTGCTTTACACTTTCTCCCTGACCTGTCTAGTGTGTTCCTTGGTTTTCATGATGCTGTTTGATCACTAATGTTCTCTAACAATCCTCTGAGTCTGTGGTTATACTGAGAATAAATTACACACAGGTGGACTCTATTTACCATCGGGGGGGGGGGGGGGGGGAATGCATGGCGCTAAATAGGCCTGTCAGGAGTGGTGCAAGGTCCTCTTTAACACAGAAGTTCACAGACTTTTCCTACTTGAACTACAGATGTCTACTCAGTGTGCTCAATAAAACAACTGTATATGTGCCATTAGTTTAGTTATATTGTGCTTGTCTTTACCCCAGTTTTCATCTTGTTTAGTGAAGACATTCATCATATGCACTGAAGAATGACCCCCATGCGCCCAACATATGCCAAAACAGTGTCCTTTTGTAATACGCCAGGCTGGTATACATCTGTATAACTTTTTACTGTACAGGAAAGCATAATCTGCTGCTCTTTCTTAGGGCTCATTCAGATAACCTTAGGGGCCCTTGCCTGTATTGCGGACCGCGAATGGCGGGTAACTTAAATAGGTCCGCAATCCACAAGGTATGGAAAAAGATAGGACATGTCCTATCTTTTGTGGAGCAGAGGCACAGATCGGAAGCCCAAGGAAACTCTCGGAAGCACTCCCGTGGCCTTTTGGGTCTCACAGCAAAAGATAGGACATGTCCAATATTTTGTCATATTTTGTAGATTGTGGACCCATTCAAGTCAATGGGTCCGCACCACAATACGAGATTCGCTCAGCTGATGCTCATGCAATACAGGCACGGAGGAGCCCTTACATCCGTGTGAATGAGCCCTTATACAGTGAGGGATACAGTAATATAGATTATAATTAGAGATGAGCGAATCAAATCCCATGAAGTGGAATTCGATCTGAATTTTAGGATAAATTTGATTCGCCTCGAAGCCGAATTTTCTCGTGCTTCATGTTAGTGAATCGATTTAACCTGATATAGTTTAAAAAACAAAAAAATTGATACTTACCTCCTCCATTTGCTTGCGACGGGCCGCCAGCCACCATCTTGATTGAAGATCTCAGCCGAAATCCCATGCGTGGTGACTAGAGATGAGCGAATTTTCTGAAAAGCTTTGATTCGATCCGAACAGCTATTTTCTGGCTGCAGAGCCTGTATAGTGGTGTAGAACACTGTGCCTTGCAGTAACATGCATGGGGAGTCTGCTGTGGTAGTGAAACAATACTGTGAGTCAGTATGACACGCACATGACAGGCGTTGCAGGCAGTTACGGGGCCAAAACAGACCAAATAACTGAAGTGTGAACTCAGCCTTACAGGTCGATGTTAGCGTCAGGTATAAAGAACCGTGCAAAGGCCCAAGATCCTACTATAGCGTGAAAGAGCGGACTCCTTTTACACTGTCGTCAGCTGATTCCACATAGATGTCTACAGAACCTGTTCTATTAAACGCTTAAACAAGTAGAGCCCCCTGCCAGAGTGGAGAGGGTATCAGCAGTACGTTTGTGTTTTTGCCCTTCCTGTGATCCGTCAGAACAATAACCCCCAAAAAACGGATCCTGTTCGTTGAGCATCCGCCTTGACTTGGTCCACATTTGGTCAGTAATCAATCAGTATTGCCTATGCCAAAAAAAAAAAAAACTGAGATGACATGTGAATGGAATATTTGCATGTCTTCTGTGCTTTGTACCCACGCCTGCTTTTGGCTACCAAATCATAAGCTAATTCTGATGGGACCATACAGGCCTTACAGCTGCTACACAGACAGGATTCGTTGTGTGTCTCATTTTTCATTCCTTCTGACAGATCAGAAGAAGGGTCAAATAAATGATGATGTCAGCCAGGCCAAAAAGGCTAAATAGTGGCCCACTCATGAAGTGGGGAGGGCGGGAACAGCATGAGAAGTCCACAGAGTGGCCCTCTGACATAGTGTGGAGGTGGCAGCAGCATCAGGAGACCACACAGTGGCAAGGTGATATAGTGTGGAGGTGGCAGCAGCAACAGGAGACCACAGAGTGGCAAGGTGACAGTGTGGAGGTGGCAGCAGCATCAGGAGACCACAGAGTGCCAAGGTGACATAGTGTGAAGGTAGCAGCAGCAGCAGCACGAGGAGGCCACAGAGTGGCAGCAGCAGCATCAGGAGACCACAGAGTGGCAAGGTGACATAGTGTGGAGGTGAAAGGGAGGGGGACGACCCTAAGGGCGCCAAAGAGAGGGGAAAGGAGAATCAGGGAAGAGCCAGTGCTCACCCAATATACCCACTATAACACCCCTATAGAAATAACTTGGCTAAAGCTCCCGAGCACAATATCAGAACAAAAAAGAGAATGGAGCTCAAACAGCCAGATGGTAAATGTAAAAAATACTTTATTAAGACATAAAAGGACATCAAGGTTGCATAAAACAATGCAGTAGGGCAGGGAACAGAAAAAGGAGCAGGGAGAGGAAAAACGGCGCCACCCTGGGAGGTGCACTCCGGTCAATATAATGGTATATACAATCAGTGGGATGAATATATAATAGAAAAATAAATAAACTGCAGATAAGGAATGTGGATGGAAACGGTGAGTCAAAAGGTAAGGGATGTAAAGCCCACACAAACATGGGCATACACACCCGGCCTGCAGGTGGAAGCCTGACAAGAAAGTAAAAAATCCAGATGGAAAGAAACCGGGGTGTGGAGAAATGAATAAGACTCACCAGAGATCAGACCAGGAGGGGACCAACCAGGATGGCGCTACCCCAACACGCGTTTCGGCGTGCCTTCGTCAGGGGGTAACGCCATCACTGCAGATTGAACATTTTAAAATCTATACCAGCCAATCACACACCAGCACTTGCTCGTCCCCAGGTGTGTATGTCTATGGGCGCACGATCACTCCGGAGCAAGCCACATCCGGACACCCCGCACCCGGCGTCCGGTAAAACATCCGCCCCCCACGTGACCTAGCACATGATCGGACGGGGATGACGTATGGACGCACAGGCTCGGGGCGCCGGAGGCGGCGCCAGATGACGCGCACACGCATCACACCGGGGGAGGAGCGACAGACGGCCGTCTGTTAGAATCAAAATCAAAAATCAGGACACCAATGATGAGACAAGAAAAGGGAAAGAAAAAGGGCAACAAAGAATATAGGTATATATATAATATTGAAATATTAGCGAGGCCACACAGATACAGTTGCAAGAAAAAGTATGTGAACCCTTTGGAATGATATGGATTTCTGCACAAATTGGCAATACAATGTGATCTGATCTTCATCTAAGTCACAACAATAGACAATCACAGTCTGCTTAACCTAATAACACACAAAGAATTAAATGTTACCATGTTTTTATTGACTACACCATGTAAAGATTCACAGTGCAGGTGGAAAAGTATGTGAACCCTTGGATTTAATAAGGCTGGTTTGACACGGGCGTTGCGGATTAGGTCCGGATGCGTTCAGGATGCGTTCAGTGAAACTCGCACTATTTTGCAAGCAAGTTCAGTCAGTTTTGTCTGCGATTGCGTTCAGTTGTTTAGTTTTTTCTGTGCGGGTGCAATGTGTTTTGATGCGTTTTTCACGCGCGTGATAAAAAACGGAAGGTTTACAAACAACGTCTCCTAGCAAACCATCAGTGAAAAACGCATTGCACCCGCACTTGCTTGCGGATGCAATGCGTTTTTCACGCAGCCCATTTACTTCTATGGGGCCAGGGCTGCGTGCAAAACGCAGAATATAGAACATGCTGCGATTTTCACGCAACGCAGAACTGATGCGTGAAAAACAACGCTCATGTACACAGACCCACTGAAATGAATGGGTCAGGATTCAGTCCGGGTGCTATGCGTTCACGTCACGCATGGCACCCGCGCGGAAATCACGCTCGTGTGAAAGGGACCTAAGGCTGGTTTCACACGGGCGTTGCGGAAAAATGTGCGGGTGCGTTGCGGAAACACCCGCGATTTTTCCGCGCGAGTGCAAAACATTGTAATGCGTTTTGCACTCGCGTGAGAAAAATCGCGCATGTTTGGTACCCAAACCCGAACTTCTTCACAGAAGTTCGGGCTTGGGATTGATGTTCTGAAGATTGTATTATTTTCCCTTATAACATGGTTATAAGGGAAAATAATAGCATTCTGAATACAGAATGCTTAGTATAATAGCGCTGGAAGGGTTAAAAAAAATAAAAAAGTTAACTCACCTTATCCCCATGATCGTGTAGATCCCGGTCTGTTCTTTAGCTGTGGGCTGAATGACCTTTGGTGATGTCAGATCACATGCTCCAATCACATGGTCCATCACCATGGTGATGGAGCATGTGATCTGACATCACCACAGGTCCTTTAGCCACAGCTAAAGAACAGACTGACCGGGAACTAGGCGATCATGGGGATAAGGTGAGTTAACTTTTTTTATTTTTTTTAACCCTCCCAGCACTATTATACTAAGCATTCTGTAGTCAGAATGCTATTATTTTCCCTTATAACCATGTTATAAGGGAAAATAATACAGTGAATAGACTGTCACCTAGAACCCATGTGTGGAAATCGCACCGCATCCGCACTTGCTTGCGGATGCTTGCGATTTTCACGCAACCCCATTCATTTCTATGGGGCCTGCGTTACGTGAAAAACGCTGAATATAGAACATGCTGCGATTTTCACGCAACGCATAAGTGATGCGTGAAAATCACCGCTCATGTGAACAGCCCCATAGAAATGAATGGGTCAGGATTCAGTGCGGGTGCAATGCGTTCAACTCACGCATCGCACCCGCGCGGAAATCTCGCCCGTGTGAAAGGGGCCTAACTGGTTGAACCTCCTTTGGCAGCAATAACTTCAACCAAACATTTCCTGTAGTTGCAGATCAAACGTGCACAACGGTCAGGAGTAATTCTTGATCATTCCTCTTTACAGAACTGTTTCAGTTCAGCAATATTCTTGGGAGGTGTATTTTCTTCTGTTTAAGCCATTCTGTTGTTGATTTACTTCTATGCTTTGGGTCGTTGTCCTGTTGCAACATCCATCTTCTGTTGAGCTTCAGCTGGTGGACAGATGGCCTTAAGTTCTCCTGCAAAATGTCTTGATAAATTTGTGAATTCATTTTTCCTTCGATGATAGCAATCTGTCCAGGTCCTAACGCAGCAAAGCAGCCCCAAACCATGATGCCCCCACCACCATACTTCACAGTTCGGATAAGGTTTTGATATTGGTGTGTTGTGCCTCTTTTTCTCCACACATAGTGTTGGGTGTTTCTTCCAAACAACTCAACTTTAGTTTAATCTGTCCACAGAATATTTTGCCAGTACTGCTGTGGAACATCCAGGGGCTCTTGTACAAACTATAAACGTGCAGCAATGTTTTTTTGGACAGCAGTGGCTTCCTCTGTGGTATCCTCCCATGAAATCCATTCTTGTTTAGTGTTTTACGTATCGTAGATTCGCTAACAGGGATGTTAGAATATGCCAGATACTTTTGTAAGTCTTTAGCTGACACTCTAGGATTCTTCTTCACCTCACTGAGCAGTCGGCGCTGTGCTCTTGCAGTCATCTTTACAGGACGGCCACTCCTAGGGAGAGTAGCAGCAGTGCTGAACTTTCTCCATTTATAGACAATTTGTCTTACCATGGACTGATGAACAGCAAGGCTTTTGGAGATACTTTTATAACCCTTTCCAGCTTTATGCAAGTCAACAATTCTTAATCGTAGGTCTTCTGAGAGCTCTTTTGTGAGAGGCATCATTCACATCAGGCAATGCTTCTTGTGAAAAGCAAACCCAGAACTGGTGTGTGTTTTTTATAGGGCAGGGCAGCTGTAACCAACACCTCCAATCTCATCTCATTGATTGGACTCCAGTTGGATGACACCTCACTCCAATTAGCTCTTGGAGATGTCATTAGTCTAGGGGTTCAAATACCTTTTCCACCTGCACTGTGAATGTTTACATGGTGTGTTCAATAAAAACATGGTAACATTTAATTCTTTTTGTTTTATTAGTTTAAGCAGACTGTGATTGTCTATTGTTGTGACTTAGATGAAGATCAGATCACTTTTTTCTGACCAATTTGTGCAGAATTCCATATCATTCCAAAGGGTTCACATACTTTTTCTTGCAACTGTATATGTGGCCTCACTAATATTTAAATATTATATATATACCTATATCCTTTGTTGCCCTTTTTCTTTCCCTTTTCTTGTCTCATCATTGGTGTCCTGATTTTTGATTTTGATTCTAACAGACGGCCGTCTGTCGCTCCTCCCCCGGTGTGATGCGTGCGCGCGTCATCTGGCGCCGCCTCCGGCGCCCCGAGCCTGTGCGTCCATACGTCATCCCCGCCCGATCATGTGCTAGGTCACGTGGGGGGGCGGATGTTTGACCGGACGCCGGGTGCGGGGTGTCCGGATGTGGCTTGCTCCGGAGTGATTGCGCGCCCATAGACATACACACCCGGGGACGAGCAAGTGCTGGTGTGTGATTGGCTGGTATAGATTTTAAAATGTTACCCCCTGACGAAGGCACGCTGAAACGCGCGTTGGGGTAGCGCCATCCTGGTCGGTCCCCTCCTGGTTTGATCTCTGGTGAGTCTTATTCATTTCTCCACACCCTGGTTTCTTTCCATCTGGATTTTTTACTTTCTTGTCAGGCTTCCACCTGCAGGCCGGGTGTGTATGCCCATGTTTGTGTGGGCTTTACATCCCTTACCTTTTGACTCACCGTTTCCATCCACATTCCTTATCTGCAGTTTATTTATTTTTCTATTATATATTCATCCCGTTGATTGTAAATACCATTATATTGACCGGAGTGCACCTCCCAGGGTGGCGCCATTTTTCCTCTCCCTGCTCCTTTTTCTGTTCCCTGCCCTACTGCATTGTTTTATGCAACCTTGATGTCCTTTTATGTCTTAATAAAGTATTTTTTACATTTACCATCTGGCTGTTTGAGCTCCATTCTCTTTTTTGTTCTGATATAGTGTGGAGGTGGCAGCTGCATCATGAGACCACAGAGTGGCAAGGTGACATAGTGTGGAGGTAGCAGCAGCAGCAAGAGACCACAGATTGGCAAGGTGTCATGGTGTGGAGGTGGCAGCAGCATCAGGAGACCACAGAGTGGCAAGGTATCATGGTGTGAAGGTGGCAGCAGCATCAGGGGACCACAGAATGGCAAGGTGACATAGTGTGGAGGTAGCAGCAGCATCTAGAGACCACAGAGTGGCACAATGACAGAGTGTCAAGGTGGCAGCAGCAGCATAAGGAGGCCACAGAATGGCAAGGTTTTGAGTCAAGGTTTGGGTGAGGCAGCATGGATGATCTAATCTGATGCATCAGGCATTGGTGGGTGGAAATGCTGGCTGATCCACGCCTGATTCATCTTGACAAAGGTCAGTCTCTCCACATTTTGGGTGGACAGGAGAGTTCTCCTTGGGGTAACTATGGCCCCCGCCGCACTAAACACCCACTCTGATGCCACACTACTGGCCGGGCAGGGTAGCTTTTCCAGGGCAAACTCGGCCAGTTGCGGCCACAAATCCAGTTTGGCTGCCCAGTAGTCCAACGGATCTTCAATGATGGCTGGCAGGGTACACTCCAAGTATGCCACCACCTGCTAGTTCAGGTTCTACTCTATGTCTAGATGCTGGTGAGTAGTTTCTTCACTATGCTGATGAAGAAAGCTGCTCATTAGCGACTGTAGACAGGCTGCTGCTGATGGAGCTGGTACTGCTCCTACCACCCCATCCCCCTAGCAGCCATGGAGTGGAATGTGAGCGCAGAGGGCCCCCCCCCCGGTCAGACTTGCAAGAGGATGGACGATGGCGCAGATAGGCAGCGGCCAACTGACTGCATAGGATGTCTTTATAGTAGTTCAGTTTATCCTCCCTCTCAGCAGGTGTAAAAAAAGCCTCCATTTTGGACCGGTAGCGAGGGTCTAACATGGTGGAGAGCCAGCAGTCATCCCTCTGCCGAATGGTGACAATCCGTCTGTCACTACGCAAGCAAGTGAGCATGCATCGGGCCATTTGCGCAAGTGACTCGGAGGGACTCCCTGCCTCCATCTCCACTGCATACTGCCACGGTGTGTCTGGGTCATGTGCCTCGTCTTCCTCATCTTCCTCTTGCTCCTCCGGCTGCTCCTGCTCCTCCTCTCCTGTCACCTGTGTTGAAAAACCACCCATTTCGCTACACATTGCTTGTGCTCCAATGTCCTCCTCCTCCTGCAGTTCAGCCCCCACAGGGCTTATGTGGCCGTGTGATGTAGGCGCCACGTCTCCAGTCCCCTGACCAGCCAGATTTACCAGCATCTTTTGGAGAAAGCCAGGATTCGATTTCTTGATGAAGGACGCTGAGCAGTTCCTCTCCTGTGTCACTCCGTTCGCCCAGGCAAACTAAGTGTAGAACAACGTGACACCACCATGCCCTGCACATGTGGTATGCTGGTGGGGAACTGTGAATTGTCCCTGCAGTGGACAAATATAAAGACCTTTCTGCAGTATTAGGGTACTTTCACACTTGCGTTAAACTTTTCCGGTATTAAGTTCCATCCTAGGGGCTCAATAACGGGAAAAAAATTATCAGTTTTAACCTAATGCATTCTGAATGGAGAGCAATCAGTTTTTTTCTCAGTCCAAAATTCCATTGAAATGCATTAATCCCGGATCTGGCCCTGAGTGTTCCGGAAAAACGGATCTTGTTTTGCAGTCCGAGCATGCGCAGACCTTTTAAAATTTGAAAAAGATAAATACCGTATCCGGTGTTATAATACATTTGTAAGACGGATCCGCATCTGTCTACAAATGGTATCCGTTTGCATGCAGATTGCCGGATCCGGCAGGCAGTTACGGCGACGGAACTGCCTGCCGGAATCCAACAACGCAAGTGTGAAAGTACCTTTAGGCCCCTTTCAGACAAGCGTTTCCGGATTAGGTCCGGATGCGTTCAGTGAAAACTGCGCGATTTTGCAAGCAAGTTCATTCAGTTTTGTTTGCAATCGCGTTCAGTTGTTCAGTCTTTATTGCGCGGGTGAAATGCACATTGATGCGTTTTTCACATGCGTGATAAAAAATTGAATGTTTACGGACACCATCTCTTAGCAACCATCAGTAAGAATGCATCGCATACGCACTTGCTTGCAGATGCGATGCATTTTTCACGCAGCCCCATTCACTTCTATGGGCCAGCTTTGCGTCCAAAAAAATCGCTGAATATAGAACATGCTGCGATTTTCACCCAACGCACAAGTGATGCGTGAAAACCAATGCTCATGTACACAGGCCCATTGAAATGAATGGGTCCGGATTCCACATGACGCATTGCACCCGTGCGGAATACTCGCTCGTGTGAAAGGGGCCTTACTCATGTAATACTAGATGGGCACGTAGCTAGCCACAACTATCTAACTTCCCCGTAACACCCTCACGCAAGTTTTAAATATATTTGACACCTGCCATGTGCTGAAATCTTTTGTATATTATCCCTGAGCAGTAATAGTCTCTAACCTGCAGCTCACCGGCCACTGTAAAACTACAACTCCCAACATGCCTGGACAGCATTATGTCATTTTTTTATCTTGGAGATTTGGATATTGATGGCCTATCCTCAGGATAGATCTGACAAACACATGGTGCAACAGCACTCTACAAACCAAAAGTAGAGTGCAAAAGTATATCACATTGCAAATGCTATGCTAATAACTTAGAGATGCTTAGCAAATACATTTTGTACAAAATCATTTGAGCCCGTCTGCCGCACGCCAAGGCGATCTCTATAAGACGGGTCCTAACACTAAGGCCTCTTTCACACGAGCGAGTATTCCGCGCGGGTGCGATGCGTGAGTTGAACGCATTTCACCCGCACTGAATCCTGACCCATTCATTTCTATGGGGCTGTTCACATGAGTGGTGATTTTCACGCATCACTTATGCGTTGCGTGAAAATCGCAGCATGCTCCTCTTTGTGCGCTGCGGTGCGATAATCCACGCAACGCAGGCCCCATAGAAGTGAATGGGGTTGCGTGAAAATCGCAAGCATCCGCAAGCAAGTGCGGATGCGGTGCGATTTTCACGCATGGGTTCTAGGTGACAGTCTATTCACTGTATTATTTTCCCTTATAACATGGTTATAAGGGAAAATAATAGCATTCTGACTACAGAATACATAGTATAATAGTGCTGGAAGGGTTAAAAAAATAAAAAAAGTTAACTCACCTTATCCTCTTGTTCGCGTAGTTCGTTCCCGGTCTGTTCTTTGCTAGCTGTGGGCTTGGGCTGAATGACCTGTGGAGATGTCAGATCACATGCTCCATCACCACGGTGATGGACCATGTGATTGGAGCATGTGATCTGACGTCACCACAGGTCATTCAGCCCACAGCTAGCAAAGAACAGACCGGGAACGAACTACGCGAACAAGAGGATAAGGTGAGTTAACTTTTTTATTTTTTTAACCCTTCCAGCACTATTATACTATGTATTCTGTAGTCAGAATGCTATTATTTTCCCTTATAACCATGTTATAAGGGAAAATAATACAATCTTCAGAACATCAATCCCATTTGGGTACCAAACATGCGCGATTTTTCTCATGCGAATGCAAAACGCATGACAATGTTTTGCACTCGTGCGGAAAAATTGCGCATTTTCCCGCAACGCACCCGGCTCTTATCCGGGCAAAAAACATGACGCCCGTGTGAAAGAGGCCTAAAGCTCACCTGTTGGGTGCCATAACAGCGACCATGAATCCAGGAAGTGCAGGTCCCACATGCATGCTGGGCCCCCTTGATTTATGTCTATGTGGAGCCAAAATGGCCTTCATTGAATCCAGGGGCTACAAGTACCAGCATGTATGCTGAGCAGACTATGCATTGGGATGTGCTGACCAGAGAAGGTCTGACACCCGGCACCCCCGCCGATCAGCTGTCCGAAGAGGCTGCAGCGCTCTGGTAAGCGCTGCGTCCTCACCAGTCACCTGGCCTAGACAGAGCTCAGTCCCACTCAAGTGAATGGGCCTGAGTTGTAATATCAAGCACAGCTGCTGTGATTGGTAAGCTGCGAGGAGGCCCCAGAACTCACCGGCTGATCGACATGGGGACACCGGACGCCAACCACTCAGATATCGATGACCTGAGGATAGGCCATCGATATCGAAAAACCTAGAAAACTCCTTTAAAAGGGAAGAGCTCAGCAAGGACGTTTTATCATCTTAGATGCAAGATCTACTAGTCACCAGATAGTAAACATTCTAAACTGAAAAACTTCCAGCAAACACGTAGTTAATCCCAGCCGTACAGAGAGACCACCACTCTTGCCGTCTTTGGTAGCATCTACAGCACTAGAAGTAGTCATTGCGTGCATATTACGCTACTCTATGACTACTAGTCCTATGAAACAGTTCTTGACCTTTCTGCCGGCTGACTGGCATTGAGCAGAATGTTTTAAAGGAAGTTTAGGTAACCTTTTAGGCATTATGTGCAACCCCTTGTGCCCAAATGATGAAGCGGTGAATATATGTAGAAAAGACGTCAGCTGTTCCAGATGCCTCATATCTGGCCTGACGTTAGCTCCTCTCCTTCTTCTCTTGGTCCTGTCCAGCATGCCTACAACTCTCTAGATTGTACCATTGCTTGGTCACGTTTGCAGCTGCTTCTGTATTTCTAATCTGTTGCCTGGTGGAAGGGGCTGGGGGGTCATCCGATACTTATTCTTCTCTGGCCCTCTATGCCTTGTCATAAATCCAGGGGCTCCAGTTCTGTCAGGGAGGGGGGAGGTCTTGGTTTCAGAGAGAAGGGGAAGGAGGGGGATAGCAAGTCCTGGAAATTCCCTTTAACTATTTACAGTGCCATGTGTTCATAGTTGTCACTGACCCCTCCCTCTTTACCTGGTCCTTTATTTTTATGTGTTGGCCCCCCTCCTTAGAACCCAGGCTAAATTTGGTCAAATGCCCGTCCCTCCAATCAGCTGGCATAGGATTGGAAGTGGGGGGCTGTCGTTGTTAGCGGCGTCCAATCAGGGGCGAAGTGGGAGCAGGTGTGTAAATAGGCACAGTACAAATTACAGGCAAGTCTTTAAAGAAGAAGCTTTTGGGTGTCCTGTCCCGAGGAGCTAGCAGACACATCCTCCAACCTGTCCCTTCTCCCCGCAGGCATTGGGGTCACCCACCAAGATGGTAAGTCAGCTGAGACCATTTGGATTATACCTGTGTGAAATGAATACTGGAGCGGTGGGGGGTGATTGACGGAAGTGTCGCGGTGTCCACAGTAATGTATGGGGCACATGGACTCAGTCATTAGTCATCGCCGAAATAACTCTCGTCATCAAGAAAGTTTGCGCTGTCCCTGAGCGTGAAAGATGGAAAACAAGAGCCAGCCGGTATGCAGGGTCACGCCCCTACTGTATCTATAATACATACACATATACAATATATATATCCCATAATTATGAGGACCGTAGACTGTTCTCCCACGTTACGGACATTCCTACGGGGAAACGCGTTCACTGGTGATTTTCCATCCAACTGACGTTTCAAAGAAGAGCAAGTGTGTCTCAGATGCAAATTATTTTCTGACTAATGCCGCCGTGGATATTGATTATAGAAGGATTCGGTGTCAGGATGTCTCTGGAAAAAAAATATCCCAAAATATTTCATTCTGATACTCCAAAATGAGCCTGTATTCAGTCAGTTCCGCTTTTTGAAAGTGGAGATGTAGCAAAGCTGAGTTTGCCCTTTAACTCTCTAGTGCTTGGGCTGTTTCCTCACAGTTTTTTGTGTTTTTTGTGAATTTTTGCAGTCTTTTTTTTATGCAAAAAAAAAAAAAAACACCACCTCCAGATGTTAGCTGTAAGTCTAAAGCTACATGCACACGACCGTTGTTTGTTTCCGTGTCCGTTCCGTTAGTTTTTTTTGCGTATAGGATGCAGACCCATTCATTTCAATGGGTCCGCAGAAAATGCGGACAGCACACCATGTGCTGTCCGCATCAGTATGTCCGTTCCATAGCCCCGCAAAAAAAAAAAAAAATAGAACATGTCCTATTCTTGTCCGTTTTAGGCATTGTTACAATGGATCCGGAAAAAAAAACGGATGGCGTACGGATGTCATCCATTTTTTTTTGCGGATCCGCAATTTGCGGACCGCAAAACACAGACGGTCGTGTGCATGTAGCCTAAACGAATTGTGAAATACAGGACGAACATGCTTTTCGTAGTGATGTTTTTCTTCACTTGAGGGCGTTTTTTGGGGTCTGATTATGTGTTTTTGTGATGTTAATTTTCTGCCCCTGCTTGAAAAATATGTCGATGTATGCTGTATTTTTTATTGTGTTTTTACGGTATATTTTTATAGAAATCAACAGAGGAAGTGACACCAGACCGGGGGGGCGGGTACATACTTTCTTTTTTAAAGAGGCGTGGCACAAAAATGCATGTACTAAAAAAATGCCACAAAACTCAAAATACCCCCATAAAAATGCATATAACATGAAAAAAAAAAACATCAAACCAAATTTACCGTATGTGTGAAGGAAGCTTAAGGGGGGTTTGCCCGGGGTCCTATGGAAAACAGTAGATAACCCACATTGGGCCAAATGACAAACTCAGCTCTGCTACATATCAGTTTATCCTTGCCGCACCTGAAGGAAGCTTAACAGGGGTTTGCTCGGGGTCCTATGATAAACAGTATATAACCCACATTGGGCCAAATGACAAATTCAGCTCTGCTACATATCAGTTTATCCTTGCCGCACCTGGAGCTGAGAGTAACATGAGACGTACTGATTATGGATGGTGCAGCCTGTGTGGACCACATGTATAGGTAGAGAGGAGTAATAGAGGGGCTGTGGTAATGTTCAGTGTGCGTATAGGAGTGAACAGTGGATTTTTGCGGAAGGTGTGGTGCTGAGGCTGCATTACATACAAAGGGGGAGATTTAGCAAACTGGTGTAAAGTAGAACTGGCTTAGTTGCCCATAGCAACCAATCAGATTTCACCTTTCATTTTTCACAGTTCTCTTGGAAAATGAAAGGTGGAATCTGATTGGTTGCTATGGGCAACTAAGCAAGTTTTACTTTACACCAGTTTTGATAAATCTCCCCCATGGTGCATGTAGAAAAGATAGGCGTGGCGGGGGATCAGCTGCTGGATATGGATATAGCACTGCACAGATATTCTATATATACTGCTAGCTAGCCACCTGTCCTTATAGATATAGTGGGTGAAGGCGGAGGCATTGGGGTCAGACGTGGTCAGTTAGGGTTGACCAGTGATTAGAAAGCCGTGTTAGGCCTCTTGCCGTATTGCGGACCGCATTTGCGGATCCGCAATACACGGGCACCGTTCCGTGGGTATTCCGCATCACAGATGCGGACCCATTCACTTGAATGGGTCCGCAAATCCCGAGATGCGGAATGGTGCGGAACGGAACCCTACGGAAGCACTACGGAGTGCTTCCGTAGGGTTTCGTCCCGTACTTCGTTCCACTAAAAGATAGAACATGTCCTATCTTTTTGCGGAACGGCCGGATCACGGACCCATTCAAGTGAATGGGTCCACGATCCGCTGTGGCTGCCCCACGAACTGCGGTCGTGCATTGTGGCCCGCATTTTGCGGGCCGCAGCACGACCATGGGGCGCACACGCCAATGTGAAGAAGCCTTAATGAGCAGAGATCAGGACTGGGGAGCGAAAGGTTGTCTGATATGAGGTGAAAACTATGTGGTAGACACGTTCAGCTTGTGGCAGGGTATGGGGGATATCATTGTGGTCATCACTGATGGAGGGGGGCTGATAAAGCCATTTTTTATCTAGCACTACAGAATTTGGGTCTAGGAGGATTTACATAGGTTAACGATGACATCTGTGTGATTTCCGTCTTACATCCGTTTTTTTTTTTTGCAGATCCATTGTAACAATGCCTGTCCTTGTCTGCAAAACAGACAACAACAGGACATGTTCTATTTTTTTGCAGAATGGACGGAAACGGAATGCATACAGTCATTTATTTATTTTTTGCTGCCCCATTGAAATGAATGGTTCCGCATACGGACACGGACAAAAAATATTTCCATGTGCGTGAGCCCTTAGTAAGGGCTCATGCACATGGATGTGCGGCTTTGCACAGAGCAGTAACATGGCACCTATAGAGGTCTATGGGGCCTCTAATGTATCCAAAGACCAAAAAAAGATTCTGTCCGTGGAATTATGTACCATCCTCTAGATCAGGGGTCAGCAACCTTCAGCACTCCAGATGTGGTGAAACTACAACTCCCAGCATGCTCTATTCACTTCTATGAGAGTTCTGAAAACAGCTAGATAAGTGTGCATTCTGGGAGTCGTAGTTTCACCACAGCTGGAGTGCCGGAGGTTGCTGATCCCTGTATAAAAGCTTTGCTTCTGTAGAAGAACATCTTCATCATACAGTGCCATACTGTGGGACTTGAGGTGCCCACACACCTTCAGTAGCTGTTGGCTGACACCGATATCTCCCGATTCCCTATACACAGACATGTTCACTTTGGCTGAGTGTGCCGTCAATATGGGAGAGGAGAAAGCTGTTGCCAGATCCTACTGACGACAGCTGATTTCCCAGGAGAACAAAGGGATTGGATGAAAAAATTAATTTCACCCAATACTTCTCTCCCCCGACAACATCTGTCAGTAAAAAGTCGGGAGCTCCCCATATAAGTTAGACTGTCGTCCAGTCCTGCTGAAAATGGCGAGTTTGGATGACAATACACTAATGTGTACGGGGCTGTGTGTGGAACTACAATTACCAGCCTAATCCAGTCAGGCTGTGTGATCATAGACAGGATTCTTTACTGTAAGAGCAGTAAGACTATGGAGATCTCTGCCAGAGGAAGTTTCGATGGTTGATTCAATAATCAAGTTGAAGAAGGGCCTTAAAAATAGGCAAGTTATGGTCATTTCTGGAGAAGAGGCGATGATCAGAGATTTATTTGGGAAGGTGTTTTTCCTGTAATATAGGGCAATTGGCTTCTACCTCATAGACGCTTTGTCTAGCTCTGTGATGGCTAACCTCCAGCACCCCAGCTGTGGTAAAACTACAACTCTCAAGATGTACACTTACTTGTCTGGTCTCAGAACTTCATACAAATGAATGGAGCATGCTGGGAGTCGTAGTTTTACCACAGTTGGAGTGATGGAGGTTAGCCATCACTGGTCTAGACCAACACAGTAGGATTAGAGGTTGGACTTGATAAATCTGGTACTAACTAGGTCTTTCAGGTCCACATCCACCATGTGTAAACTCAGCATATTCACAAAGCTCTACATCTCATCAATGAACCATTGTCAAAAAATGTACAGATGTAACATAGGCCAACAATACAGCTGTATCCACGGGATATGCTATGAATGTCCTATAGATGCAGGTCCCACCTCTGGGACAATCGTCTATCTCGAGAACAAAGCTCCATTTGCAAGCTACAGTGTATGGGGAGGTGTCCATTCACTTCTATTATGTTCACTCATGAAATCTGGATAAAATATGAGTCTCCAGCATCACCTATAACATGGTGCACAGACATCATGCCCTATAAGGCCTGGTTCAGACATGGTCTTTTTATTTGTAGGAAGAACAGTAAAGTATCCCAGGGAGGGGAGAAGGTTGTCCTTTGGGGAGCTTTATCGTTTTTCCATCTCTGGGAACCTTACTGTCTATTCTTGTAGGAAAAAAAACCCACGACAAACGTGTATGACTGAACTAGGCAGAAAGGAGGCTGACGTTGTGACCTGCTTGATGGGTCACTGTCGATGAGGTTGGTATCTATCATTCATAGGTGGGATTAACGGTGAGTGGGTGTATGGGTGAAGGTTCAATCAGATGGTAAGAGAGATACATGTGAACGTGCTGTGAGAAGCTGATGGTTCCGTGTGAAGGTTCTAGGAGGGATCGTTTACCACTCAGACATTTGCACCCTTTCCAAGAAGCACAGCTGCATTTTACAGCCCCTCCTGGCCTCAACCACCTACTCCTGGACCTCGTCCACCGCAGTGACACATTACTTCCAGTACTAAGACAAATACACTTCTAAAAAGTGAGGAGTCACCTCGAGGAGATACATCTTCAGCATGGCTTTTAGCAAAACCAAAAATGATCCAAGGATAGGAAGATAGGAAAGGCAAATATACCCATCATTACTATAGAGATGCTCTATAGTTTTATTGTTTGCTTTTTCTTTTATGTTTTTTTTTTGCTTCAGGTTATATGTTCTGAATACTCTTCTTTCTTGAAGGATAGAATTAGGACTATCCCATCAATGTTCAAAATCATTTACTGTCACTAACTACTACGTCATACCACTACTACATGTTGAAAAATCTACTTATCTCATGCACAGACTGGGACACATTTTTTGGAAGCTAGTGGACACAATGACCTAGAATGTGTGTGGGAGCTTTGTGCATCAATGCTGCAATAGAAGCTCTAACAATAAGGGTCTTTTCACACTGTGCCTGCAGTGTAAGTTAACTGTATGCCCTGGAAAAGCTCCTGGCACATAGGCAACCCATAGGCCCAAATCGTACCAACGGAGGCCAAAAGAAGTTCTTTTTTTTTTTTTTTACTGCATGGAATAGTACAGCAGACTGCTCTATTCCACATGGAGGCATCCAGTAAAGAACTGTATACCGTGCCATATATGTTTTATCAGGGGTGCCCATGGGGGATGGAGGCCATTGAGTGGCGATGGCATGTGCTGGAGGATCTTGTCAGAACATTCTCCTAATGAAAACCTGAAAAGAACCTAAGAATAATGATAAACATTATTATTTTATTTCATTTTAAATATGTTTTATTATTTGAGATTAGAATGTATTTATCCTACTTTTACAGATGCAGTACCAATAGGCCCATTATTACAATCAGTGCAGAATTACAGTCATCCACATCAGCCCTTATCCAGGCTTGCATGCTAATACCCCACACATTTTAAGATCCTCTAAGGTGGTCCCTGCAGCTCTGTACTGTGTCTCCGTGTCCGTTTGGTGCCATATTACACAGATGTTCTTTCCTCGTAGTGATGTTTCTAGAGAAGAGTATCTGAGTAGTATGAAGTATGGTGGAGCATGCCACAATTTTACTTTCTTTCATACTCCATATGGAATTGGAGGCATACAGAGGAACAGTAAAAACCCCTAGTGCATTACGGCTCTGTACGACTTGGAGGGTGAATTCACACTTGGCAGATTTGTGGCAGAAATATCTGTGCCTGTCCCGTTGATCTGAACGTGGTCTGCAGGAAGTTGGAACCCACGCGCTTGCTGCCAAAACAACCAAATTCAGATGAATGGAAATGATTTTCAGTAGCAGAAATTTTGCAATAAATCTGCCTTGTGTGAATCTACCCTAATGTGGGCGGTAGATCCAATAATTTAGTCTGATTGCCTCTTTGGCGTCAGGAAGGACATTCCCCTTCTTGTTGGAGAACAGATTGGCACCTATTATAAAGGGGATCTGTCACCAGTGACCAATTGTTTGCATAGACATATAGCTGTGGTTCACCAGATTAAAACACTGTTTTTCTAATGTTGATCCGAGACCCCATTCCCGAGTTATGATACTTTTCCTTTATATGCAAATTAGGCTTTTGGTGCAATGAGGGCATTACCATTGCTCTTGTTGCATCTAAGCTCCGCTCCTTTCTGTGGCCAGCCTCTCCCTCGTTGCTTTGATTGACAGGGCCAGGCAGTGGAAAAAAGCAGCCAGGGAGGGCCTGGGCACAGAAAGGAGCAGTACTTGGGTGCAAAAGAGCAATGGCGATGCCCTCGTTGCACCAAATGTCTAATTTGCATAAAAGTATCAAAACTCAGAACTGGAGTCTTGGATCAACAAGAAAAACAGCATTTGAATCTGATGAACCACAGCTATGTCTATGCCACAAGTAGGCACTAAATATGTAATGTGTATTGGGACCTCCTGACTCCCCCCTGAAGGCAGATTTTTGGGGACAGCAAAAGACCTCATCCACATTACATAATCATAATTACTACATTTATATATTATGTATGACCAGCTTAAAGTTTGGTATGCACATTTAGATTTTAGCACCAGCCAAAAGCATGTGCTACCAAGTAATATCAGCATGTCGGCCATTGACACATATTTTCCTTGGATGGGAACAGAACATATTCTTCCCACTGTAACGACATTAACCACATCAACTTCACACTGTAGTCACCACTCTTCATTTTTGGTCACATAGTAGGACACACTGTCCCACGGGCACACCCAGCCTTAGGACAGAAATGGAGATGTTTTCCCATTTTCCAAAGACTGAGCCCTTGACAAGTGACTATTTACATGCACCTAAACGTAGGACCACACATAGAGAAACCACTGCGGATGGACAATTACAGGAGCAGGGAGCGGTACGGACCACATGAAGGAAATGCATGAAACCCCCTAAAGATGCCCTATAATTATATCACTCTCTCTTCGAGCACACCTTTAACTCTTTCAGTGAAGCATCTCAAGAGACTCTTTAGATTTCTGAAGAACCTACGGTTGGGACACATGGAGTAGACCATCACATTGAAAACTTGGGCTCCAACAATAAATCTTCTTCTATCTCCATGTAGATTGTGAAAGCAACCTGATAGCCTTGCAATGAAATAGTGCCATCTGCTTAGTGCTTTGATGTTGTAGCACGGATTAGGGGTGATGGGGGGGGGCATGCTTCTTATGTCTGTCACTTCTATTCCTAGTGAAGGACAGCTGGTGATGGGGGAACAGGTGTCTGCTCCTTCTCCCATTTATAGGTCGGAATAAGAAGACTAGGGATCTTCTTAAGTCTCTTATATTATAAACCTATGGACTGACCAGCGAAGTATGTTACACGCACTCAAAATAGTATATAATATAAGTTATTGGCCGGGCAGTAACTGAGCAGGTTGGGTAAATGGAGACGCTCCTAAAGTGTCTATAACGACTGCGGACGGCACAAGACGATATCCAAATCATTCAAAGCCTAAGTGTTATATGACGGGAAGATATATCGGGATGGCAGCTGACAATTTACATTATATGAGTCACATGCAGAGTAATGGGTGTCAGCTGCAGTGCCATGTCTGCTTCATGGGTAACGGGCAAAGTATGAAATGCAGCCATTCTGTCGAATATCTAGCATGTTTTAGGCTAAGTATGAAGGTCATGTCACTGATATCTGAAAATTAAGGTCTTGTCACATCTTCGTCAAGCAGATCTGGCAGAGAACAGCCTGCTGGATTTCGCCGGATCTGGAATTGCCGGATTCTCTAGTTCACCGCTGGATCTCCATTGACTGTACTGAGGTCCGTCAGTGATCAGGACACTTTCTGGCATAACCATTGCGGACAAAAACCATTGCATGCAACACTTTTTTGTCCGGTCAACAGGCAACTGCCAGATGTGCTTGACTGAGATGTGAACAAGGCTTAACATTACAGGGTTTCATACCTCACCCTTTGCCTGGAACATATAAATTTAATTCACCCATACAAGGTTTATGGGGCTGAAATACCCGCTGGAAAAATGTGCCATTTATTTGCAATGGAATCAGCTGACTTTCAGATTTCTTCTCCAGTCCTGCGCTGTCTCAGACCCACCAACAGATAGGGCTAAATCGTTGCGGGCTACCCACCGCAATTTCCACATGAAAATCGCTGCAAGAATTTAAATGCCCATTTTGCATGTGCCACCAACCACACCAAGAATTGACCTAATTATATCTCTATTTCAAATCTGCAGGTGGATAAATCTGTGCTGCATGAATAACGATGTGGATTCCTATTTAAACCAATGCAACAGTTATATTAGTTGTCGAAATGCACTGAAATCCTCAACAACAGCAAAAATAGTTTAAAAAAATGTCCTAGTAAGGGCTCATTCACATGAACGCGTGCGGCCAATGCCCATATTGTGGGCCGCAAACATCGGGTCCATGATATATGGGCACCGACCATGTGTGCTCTGCAATCCGCAAGGTGCGGAGTCATGGAGTAGAAACCCAAAGAAGCACTACGGAGCGCTTCTGTGGGATTTTGATCCGTGCCTCGGCATTGCAAAAAATAAAACATGTCCTTTTTTTTGCAGTGTGGACTGAATGTTGTGGATTTCAAACCATTTCAAGTGAATGGGTCCGCATCCACCAACGGTGGGCACAAGACCAGTGCTCGTGCATTGCGGACCGGTATTTGCAGTCCACAGCATGGGCCACACACGTTTGTGTGCATAAGCCCTAATTAACGCTAAAAGGCCAGAAAAAGCAACGTGTGAAACCACCCATGTCCAACTTCAGATAGTTTTTTAAATGTACCCCTTCCCTCAGTGGGCCTTGTCAAGGAAAAGATACTTACCTGCTCTCCGAGGCTCAGTTCTGGCTCTGTGGGTCCAGTACTGTCTTAACTGTGCTTCAGTCCCCAAATGTAAACTTCCAGCATGGACGGGGGTCGTTTAAGCCGCTGCAGCTAATGACGTTATATGCTTCCCTTAGGACAACCCCTTTAAGGCTGATTTTACACAAAGCAATTTTTCTTTGGAAAAAAGCTAAAGTTTTTGATCCAAAGACAAAAGTGGCTTTAACCCTCTTAGAACCAAGCACCGTACATAGGATTAAAGTTCCTGCTCCTGCAATCTAGAAGTAACAGGTCTGGTCTGAGAGCCAGGGGCCCAAACGAGAAGACAAAAGTTTAACTACCGCTTCTGTCTCAAGCATAGGAGAGCGGCAGGGTCTTAGCAGTCCCTGATCAGCTATACACTTGTGGAATGCCCCCACAGCGGTCTGTTTTCCACTGAAACTGGGGCTTTGGATGAAAAAAAATGTAAAATAGTGTCAGTGTCCCCCAGTGGTCTTTTAATGACCTTTAGGGGGACATATTATGTGCCAGAAATAGTTTTTTTTAAAATTCTAAAATAATAAAAGAAAATAAAACGCCCACGCCAACCACAATCATCACCATAGTCAAAGATATTCAGACTTCCTTCTCAGGCTTGCACCACCAAAATTCCTAGTCGAGAAAAAAGAAAGGAGCCACCCAAGATACTGAATTTATTACATTCAGAGAAGTAGTCTAAAACATCCACAACAATAAAACCGCCTTTTTCAGCGTACACTCCGACTTGATTTTCACACCTGCTTCATCCGTGGCAACAACCACCTCTTCCAGGTGAGGTCTTTATATTAATTTATATGTATGTGATAGATATTTAAAGACCTCGGAGGTAGTTGTTGCCCCGAATGAAGAAATTGTGAAATTAGAGTTATAGTTTTATTAATGTGCATGTTTTAAAGTAAAACTTTGTGAGTTCACGATCTTTTGCAGTGCTTCACCATCTTGGGTGGCTGCTTTTCTTTTGCTCAACTAGGGATTTTGGTGGCTCAAGCCAGAAAAGGAAGTCTTTGACTGCAACACAGATGAAGCGGTGAACATTGTGGAGGAATATCTCAAATCTGAGGTGTTTTTATTCATCATATTTGTGACTTATTCTCTAGTTGTGTGAAGCAGCGCAGACCCTTGGTATATACTTGACTGTTTGAGAGACTGGACCTCTCTTTTGGGACTAGCAGCACTTCTTAAAGGGGTTTTCCGGGAATTAAGAAAATGACAGTACTTAAGTATTACTTTATTATAAGTATATTCCCAAATACATTTAATTAGTTATACTGGCTTGTTTTATCTAGGGGGCAATCATCAGGGGAAATAAAATGGCCCCCGTCCTATTAGTACACACAGAACCTGTCCTAATCACACAACAGGACAAGTTACTTTGGAGTTCATGAGGAGACATGAAGTACAGGGAGGAGGTGGGGGTAATGAGCAGCAGCACTTGTATGCAGTCTCCATCACCACAGCTCCACATTACCACAGTCTGTCCTGTCCAACTTCTCTGTACTTCATGTCTCCTCATGAACTCCATTTCTACAGAGATTCAGCTGAAGATCATATTAAACTGTATTCAGGATCATAATCCCTGACAAGAAGAGCAGAGGAGGATGAGGCAGCTTTAGCTGTTGTGAAGTGACTTGTCCTCCTGTGTGATTACGACAGGTTTTGTTTGCACTAATAGGACGGCGGCCATTTTATTTTCCCCGATGATTGCTCCCCAGACAAAACAAGCCATTATAACTAATAAAAAGGTATATGGGAATATATTTATAATAAAGTAATATTTAAGTATTTTCATAATTCCCGGAGAACCCCTTTAAACCTTATAGTACTGTTAAAGAGTTACCATTTAAATTTTACTGACCGGATGAAAGCATTTTAACAGGTCAGATTGGGCCACTAGAGTACCAGAGGATCCTCCGGTAGGACCAGTCTCTGAAGCCATAGTGGGCCCCAAAAGTCCATGAGAAAAATCCCATTTGGAGCTGCCTTGGAGTAATTCACTTGCCATAGAGTCTATTCCTTTGATTCTAAACCTGATAGACTTTATTCATGATATAGGGGTTGGGCCCCGATAATTATTTCCTCTGGTGGGCCCAAGGAACCCCAGTCTGAGACTGCTCGGATGGAAGGGAGTGTGACTGCAGAATAAGAATACAAAGGGTTGGTTTGTTGCCTGTTACATACTTGCTAAAGGTCCAAATTTTTCCAGGAAAATCTTTGAAACTAGCAATTCTTGGTTGGTTTGGAGGTATTCCCAGGCTGGGGCTTAAAAAGGTTGTCAAATTTTAAAACAATGGTAAGAGGTAGGTTAAAGTTATATTCACTGGTTCGAACCTCCTCCACTCCAGCGCTTCCGCCCATTTTGGTCGGACCCTGTTTACATGACGCTGTGGTGACGTGACCGCATGTGACTGTAGCAGCCATTCACTGGTCTCAGCGGTCCCATAGCGTACACCGGTGACTGGCTGCAGTAATCACATGCATGTATGGGTTGTCACACTGCAGGCAAGAACATGATGTCATGGCTGCAGTGGTGGGGAGAAATTGAGCAGCGGCGTGGGGCTTTGAACCCGTACATATAACTTATTTAATTGTTTTAACACCTCTTGTGCCTTTCTCTGTTTTCTTAAATTTGGAAAAACCCTTTAAATGTCTCAATTTGGGATTTTTAAATGTGCTAAGTATGCTATTACCATAGAAACACGTAGGTCTGCATAGGAGCTGCAGGCACAACTGTAGATTTTTAGTAAAGACCATTTGCTAAGTTGCTTCATTTTTCACTGAAGCAATAAAAAAATAATTGTGTAAGAGGCTATGGCCTTCAAGGTAAAACTTACAGAAAAAAAAAATCTGTAAT
This sequence comes from Bufo gargarizans, assembly GCF_014858855.1. NCBI lineage: Eukaryota > Metazoa > Chordata > Amphibia > Anura > Bufonidae > Bufo > Bufo gargarizans. The sequence continues at coordinate 237,390 of NC_058085.1, forward strand.
TTACTTGTATTAGGGCTCGTTCATGCGAACGTTTTTTGCGTTCCGTATACGGGCCATATTTTGCATTCTATATACTGAACCATTCATTTCAATGTGTCCGCAAAAGATGCAGACAGCACTCCATGTGCTGTCCGCATCCGTTGCTCCGTTCCGTGACCCCGCAAAAATTATGAGACATGTCCTATTCTTGTCCGTTTTGCGGACAAGAATAGGCATCTCTATAATGGGCCTCCTGTTCCGTTCCGCAAACTGCGGAAGGCACACAGTGGCATCTATGTTTTGCGGATCCGCAATTTGCGGCCTGCAAAACACAGCACGGTCGTGTGAACAAGCCCTTAGGCCTCGTCCACATTTCCGTTTTTCACTGACGAGTGCTGTATGCATTTTCTGCGGACAGAACATGTACCCATTGAATTGAATGTGCCTGTTCACACATCAGTATTTTATACTGACTGTGCGTCAGTAAAAAATCACAGGGACATCTACTACTTGGGTCCGTGAGGCAGACCAAGCACGCCCACAGAAGTCTAGGGTCCATGAGAATCGCACACACAACACAGATGGCATCTGTGCTGAATCCATTTTTCACAGAAGACTGATAGGAGATGTTCTGGAAATTAATGTTCAGCTAAGCAATGGCCGTGGATTACGGATGACACACGGAGGGTAAAAAAACGGACACGCGGACCAAACACGGATCCTTCACGGACATCTTCACGAATGAAACAAGGACTCTTTTTTTTTTATAGACTTGAAAATGACACGGAAATGTGGACAAGGCCTTCGGGCTCATACACATGTGTGCCCCATGCCCGCATACAGCCATTGACTTGAAGGCGCCCCCAAGTGGTGCTTTTGTGGGATTTCGGTCCGTGCCTCCACACTGCAAAAAAAATAGAACATGTCCTATTTTTTGCGGTGTGGACCGTTTCTGGCGTATCACTTGAATGGGTCCGCATCCGCAAATGGCATTGTGCGCAGACGGTGCCCGTGCATTGTGGACCGCAATCTACAGTCCACAGCACAGACATGGGACAACCATGTTCGTTGGCAGGAGCCCTTAGGCTTCATTTTAACCCATCAAAATGTTACTAAGGGCTCACGCACACAAACGTGTTCTAGGATATCTATTTTTTTGCGGTGCGGAGGCACGGACCAAAATCCCACAGAAGCGCTTCATAGTGTTTCTGTGGGTTCTTCGCTCCATGCCTCCGCTCAGTATCTTGTGAATTGCGGACCCATGGCTGTTTGCGGCTCACAGTTCGGGCGCGGGGCAAACGCGTTCGTATTAATAAGCCGTTACCTGCAGATCTACCAGCTGGGGGTCTTAGGTTTCTCATTATCTGCTTACTTCATGACCTGCATGGAGTAGTCTCATGAGCCGCTCCCTTCTCTTACTGTACAAATGCTTCCTCTGCTGGATACTGCTGTAACTGCAATGTTTCTTGATGACCATACAAATTCCGATAAAACATCCAAAAAAAGCCTCACACATCACAGACATGCACATCAATTTCTATGGAGATTAGGCCTCATGCACACGAAAGTTGTTTTTTGCGTTTTTTTTCCACAGATCCCTTGTAATAAATTCCTACCCTTGTCCGCAAATGTGAAAAAAGTAGGACATGCGCTATTTTTTTTTGCTGAAGGGAAACACGGACAACGGACGCGGAACACAAATGGATAAACTATCAGCATTTTTTTGCTGACCCATTGAAATTAATGGCTCCCCATCCTATCCGCAAAAAAAAGGAACGGAGGCCGAGAAAAACATGAGGCCTTAGGCCTCATTAACACGACCGTTGTTGTGTTCCGCTCCGCAAAATGGGGTTCCGTTGTTTCATGATCCATTTCCGTTTCTGTTTCCGTGTGTCTTCCTTTATTTTTGGAGGACCTCCAGACATGAAGGAAAGTAAAAAAAAATCTAAGTCAAGTTTGCCATGCAAATGATAGGAAAAATACGGATGCTAACGCGCGGAAGCGGATGACAATCTTGTGTGCCTCCGTGTTTTTCCACGGACCCATTGACTTGACAGGGTCTGCGAACCGTTTTCCGTGAAAAAAAAAGGGCAGGTTATATTTTTTTGACGGACTGGAACCACAGATCACGGACGCGGATGGCAAACGGTGCATTAGCCGAGTTTTCAACGGACCCATTGAAAGTGAATGGGTCCGCAGAAAATCACGAAAAACGGAACAACGGACACGGAATAAAACAACAGTCGTGTGCATGAGGCCTAAGACTGAGGAGTCTATGGATATAGGTCCCTGTTCTACTAAAGTGGGACTTGCTTCACCCATGTGGCATTTTTGGCATATTCTATTCCGTGGACATGCTAGAAATGTGTAAAATGGTATCATCCCATTAATCAGGAACATTTCCAAGTCGTATAATTGTTCCAACCGATGAGACAATTATTCCAGGACCCTACTAGGGCACCTTCACACACGGCAGACTTTGTGGCAGGCAATTCCGCGACTGAAAATCAGTTCCATTCATTGGAATAGGGCAGCAAGCACATGGTGAACGGAACAGATTTTCAGTCGCGGAATTTTCTGCCACAAAATAAGCCGCGTGTGAAAAGATCCGTAGGGCTCATGCACATGATCGCATATATTTTACGGTCCGCAAAAAATACGGATGACATCGGTGTATTGCATCCGTTTTTTTTGCAGATCCATTGTAACAATGCCTGTCCTTGTCCACAAAACGGACCAGAATAGGACATGTTCTATTTTTTTACGAAACGGACTTGTGAACATATGGAAACTGAGTAATTTCCATTTTTTTGCGGCCCCATTGAAATGAATGGTTCTGCATACAGTCCGCAAAAAAACGGAATGGACACGGACAAAAAATATGTGTGCATGAGCCCGTAGACTGCACAATTTGTGGCCCATTATTGTGAATGAGCGCTCATAGGGATGTTTGTTCTTAATAATAATCCCGTATAATCAATCATCCGATCAGCCGAAGAGCTGGCAAACTGATGGGCATCTTTGTACAGGATGAAAAATGGCTGATTATCGGCAGCACATCTCCCTGTGTAGTCCGGAATGTGCTGCCGATAATCCGTAGAAGTGAATGAGAGTGGAGCCCCTGTGATGGGGATCATTCCTCCCACATTCAGTTTGCTTCGGCCTGTGACAAGAAGAAATCACACTGGAGTGTAAACCTATTTAGGACTACGATATAGCGGTAATGGGCCATGTGACGTCTCAATAAAAACCGCCATTGGTTTACCACATCAGTACATACCGCCTGCACAACCCCTTTATTACATACAAGTCATGTATCTCTGATTCTATCTGTAGAACCTCACGTGTAAACTTAGGCTACTTTCACACTCGCAGTTTTCGGCGGATCCGTCATGGATCTGCAAAAACTGATCCGTTACGATAATACAACCGCATGCATCCATCATGAATGGATCCGGTTGTATTATCTGTAACATAGCCAAGACGGATCCGTCATGAACTCCATTGAAAGTCAATGGGAGACGGATCCGTTTTCTATTGTGCCAGATTGTGTCAGAGAAAACGGATCTGTCCCCATTGACTTACAGTCTGTGACAGGACGGATCCGTTTGGCTCAGTTTCGTCAAGTAGACAGCAAAACGCTGCAGGTAGTGTTTTGGTATCTGCCTCCAGAGCGGAATGGCGACTGATCGGAGGCAAACTGATGCGTTCTGAGTGGATCCTTTTCCACTCAGAATGCATTAGGGCAAAACTGATCCGTTTTGGACCGCTTGTGAGAGCCCATGACGGATCTCACAAACGGAAAGCCAAAACGCCAGTGTGAAAGTAGCCTTAGGGTACTTTCACACTTGCGGCAGGACGGATCCGATAGGCTGTTCACCCTGTCGGATCCGTCCTGCTGCTATTTTGCCGTGCCACTGGACCGCTGCTCCGTCCCCATTGACTATAATAGGGACGGGGCGGAGCTGCGGCGCAGCACGGCAGTGCGTGTTGAGAGGACACCGGACTAAAAAGTCAAACATGTCATAGTTTTAGTCCGGTGGCCTTTCACCGTGCACTGCCGTGCTTCGCCGGAGCTCCGCCCCGTCCCTATTATAGTCAATGGGGACAGAGCAGCGGTCCGGCGGCACAGCGAAATAGCGGCAGGACGGATCCGATAGGGTGAACAGCCTGTCGGATTCCGTCCTGCTGCTAGTGTGAAAGTACCCTTAGGGTACTTTCACACTTGCGTTTTTTTCTTTTCCGGCATAGAGTTCGGTCCTAGGGGATCTATACCGGAAAAGAACTGATCAGTTTTATCCCCATGCATTCTGAATGGAGAGCAAAAGATAAAACCGCAACATGATACGGTTTTATCTCCGGCGGAAAAAACTGAAGACTTGCCTGAATGCCGGATCCGGCATTCAAAATACCTGCATGCGCAGACCAGTAAAAATGTGAAAAAAAAACCAAAACTGATCCGTTTGTCCATATGACAAATGGACAGACGGATCCTTTTCTTGCAGTGCATTTGTAAGACGGATCAGGATCCTGATCAGTCTTAAAATGCCTTCAGTTGGCATACGTTTCGTAAGTGTAAAAGTAGCCCTAGTTATAACACCATGCATAGCGGTGAGTGGGAGCCCTATATTATATCACACCGTAAAACCTTGATAGTACGTGAAGGGGTGACCATACACAGTGTACATGACTGTGCTGCCCCCTAGTGGATCAAAGGTGTTCAGTTGGCTACTTTCACACGCGTTTTGTGCGCATCGGTCATAGACGGATCCGTTCAGATAATACGACCGTCTGCATCCATTCAGAACTGATCCGTTTGTATTATCTTTAACATAGCCAAGACTGATCCGTCTTGAACACCATTGAAAGTCAATGGAGGACGGATCCGTTTCTATAGTGCCAATCAGTCAAGTCCCCATTGACTTACATTGTGTGCCAGGATGGATCCGTTTGGCTCTGCTTTGTCAGGCGGACACCAAAATGCTGCAGGCAGCGTTTTGGTGTCTGCCTCCAAAGCAGAACGGAGACTGAATGGAGCCAAACTGATGTATTCTGAGCGGATCCTTTTCCATTCAGAATGCATTAGGGCAAAACTGATCCGTTTTGGACCCCTTGTGAGAGCCCTGAACGGATCTCACAAACGGAAATCCAAAACGCCAGTGTGAAAGTAGCCTAAGTGGTGACTGAACCCCTGTGATCCACTAGGGGGCAGCACAGTCATGTACACTGTGTATGGTCACCCCTTCATGTACTATCATCATTTTACGGTGTGATATAATATAGGGCTCCCACTCACCGCTATGCATGGCGTTATAAGTCCACACGTGAGGTTCTACAGACAGGATCAGGGATACATGACTTATACTCATAATGTAATAACTGCATATCTTTAGTAGTTTTCTCTTTAGATAGATTTAAATTGGTGTCATATGTAACTTTCTAAATCTGTGATCTTCTTGGAGTGGACTTTTATAGGGTGACATTTTAGGATCTAATTAGATATGAAAATGTAATTATATTGTAACACTTTACACCACAGGATATACAAGGGTCTATAGCTGGCACTTGGTATGTCATATAGCGCCATCTAGTGTTGGTAGCGAGGTACTGCAGTGTATAGTCTAGCTTTCTGACATGAACTGGTTTCAGTCTGACCAGCATCTCCCAAGAAAGAGAACCATCAAACCATCTCGCCAGCGGCACCTATTGAAAGTGCCTCACCCAGATTAGGCTAGTTTCACACTTGAGACATCAATTCCTGCAGGCTGTTCCAGCATAGGATAGCCTGCCAGAATTCTCCCGATCTGGCACTGCTGGATACAACCGGAATGCCCACTGGCCCCATTAACTATAATGCGGTCTGGCGGAGACCCGGCCACAATCCAGCGGAGAATTGGCCAGACAGAAAGCAGTATGCGCTGCAGGTTGTGTGCGGCCGCTTCCAAGCATTTTCTGCCGGAACGGGTGGCCAGATCGCAATGCCACAGATGTGAAAGTAGCCTTAGGTAGGGTGCGGAATCCCCTTAAAGAATCCCACTCCATACTGATGATGGCTAAGCAACCAGATAGATATCGGGTCTGGCTATATTCCCCGGTCAAATCTCAAGGCTTATCAGAAAGTCAGATCTTGACTCATAGGAGTCACTTCCAATAAGTGGCGCTGGTGAGATGATTCCCTTTCTTGGGAGATATCTCATTGCATATTCATTTCCCATGGAGCATTGCCAATAAGTCTCCATACCATTAAGTACTTCCAGTAATTCTCCGTACAGGACTGGTCTCTTTAGAGGGGTTCTCTGGAAATTATGAAAATTATTAAAATACTTAAATATTACTTAATTATAAATATATTCCGAAATACCTTGCATTAGTTATAATGGCTCGTTGTGTCAGGGGAGCAGTCATTAGGAGAAATAAAATGGCCGCTGTCCTAATACAACTGCAAAAAAAAGGGGGGTCAGTCAGCACATCCCAATGTGAAGTTGCACGCTGCCATGAGTAGAAGCACAAAGAAACAAACACAATGCAGCAGCACTCTGCAAACACAAAGTACAGTAATGCCATAATTAGAGAAATGCTAATGCTAGGCTTATTTTGCAAATTTTAGATTCTTGGCAAATACATTTTGTGCAAAATTATTTGGGCCCGTCTGCCAAACGTCAAGGCGATCTCTGTAAGACGGGAACCTAACACTAAATCCTACCTGTTATGTGCCAAAATAAAGCTGTAGCCTGCTCTCATTGTATTAATTGGAAGCCATTTGGCACCAGGAGAGGTATAGAGTGATGTTGGTACCTGCATACCTGGATTTAATGGAGGCCATTATGGCACCAAAAATTGTAAAAAGCAGTGCACCCAGCATGCATGTGGAACCTGCACTCCCTGAATTTTATGGTGGCCATTTTGGCACATAACAGTTAGGATTTAGTGTTAGTTTAAAAACTGAGAATTTACATCCCAAATTTAAACAGACAGTTATCAGTGTGGGTCTTAAGTGTACAGACCAATAATAAGCACCCAGGGAAAAAGGGAGGTGGGATATCTGGCCCTTTGCTCTCCCTATTCTATTCCTCAGCCCAGGGACGGCCCCTAATGGTGGGGACTCCCTGTCCTCGAACCTGGGCTAGTATTGCCCTCACAAGACCCTGGGGGGATACCAAAAAAGGATGTGGATAACCACAGTTCCCTAGTTAAGGTGCTTACAAAAAAATGTAAAAGACACCCAACCCTGTTAGAAGGGCCTAAGGGTGGGTCGCATTCACACTCACAGTCACGATATTGTAGGGGACCCGGGAGTGAATGCGTAATCCACCCGTTGATTTGAATAATGCAAAAAAACTCTGACGCGTTTCCCCCATTCACGGGTTCATCAGGGGGTCAATAGGATTTGGGTGAGGGATGCCAGTATATGGATAATATTGCATCCGCAACTAGAAAAAGATACCAATAAACATATGATAGGGCAGGAGGAGCAATCTATTATTTACAGACAAATTGTAGTAATATGACCAAAGCCAGTCCCAGTCAGTAATTGTGCCAGTCACAGGACCTATGCGAAGTCCACCGGTAGCATATATAAGGGGGCACCTATCTTACCAGAGTGCATGCTGATGGAGGAGGCACGGAGACTACCGTATATGGGCACAGACTATTCGTGGGCCATCCTTATGGATTAAAGGGATTCTGTCACCTCCCCTAAGCCAAAAAACGATTTTAAAGCAGCCATGAAGCACAGCTTACCTGGATTAGGCTGTGCTCTTTTATCTTGAAATCCGTCCAGCAGTTACTGCAAAAAACGACTTTGATCGATATGTAAATGTGTCCTGAAGGTGCCCAGAGGGGCGTTTTTTTCTTCTTAGAGAGCCCAGTACCGCCCCTCTTTCAGTGCCCAGCCCGCCTTCCTTGTACTTTCTAACTGCCGCCCCCAGCCTGCCACAGCCTCCCCTCCCTCTCCTCCCCCTCCCTCACGCCGAATGAAGTCTCGCACAGGCGCAGTACCCACTGAGGGCTGCGCCTGTGCGATCAGCAGGAGACTGAGGGCAGGAGCTTCATCCTCGTCACTGGGCATGCGCCGAGCCCAGTGACGTCCGATGCTCGCTCTTCCCTGCTGACTGAGGGAAGAGCGAGCATCGGACGTCACTGGGTTCGGCGCATGCCCAGTGACTAGGATGAAGCTCCTGCCCTCAGTCTCCTGCTGTGCCTGTGCGAGAGTTCGTTTGGCCTGAGGGAGGAGAGGCTGTGGCAGGCTGGGGGCGGTTAGACAGTACAAGGAAGGCGGGCTGGGCACTGAAAGAGGGGCGGTACTGGGCTCTCTAAGAGGAACAAAACGCCCCTCTGGGCACCTTCAGGACACATTTACATATCGATCAAAGTCGTTTTTTGCAGTAACTGCTGGACGGATTTCAAGATAAAAGAGCACAGCCTAATCCAGGTAAGCTGTGCTTCATGGCTGCTTTAAAATCGTTTTTTGGCTTAGGGGAGGTGACAGAATCCCTTTAAGGATTTTATAACATCCCCCATTGGACCTGTGATGATTCATGCTTTATCTTATGCAGACTGTAATTTTTTTCATATCTATGGGAATCTGTTGGAGGTTTATTTGAGATACCATCTCCTCCCTAGGTATTTTTTGTTTACAGATACCTGCCGTGGACTTCGCATAGGTCCTGTGACTGGCACAATAACTGACTGGGGCTGGCTTTGGTCATATTACTACAATTTGTCTGTAAATAATAGATTGCTCCTCCTGCCATCGGCTATTGGTGCCCTATCATATGTTTATTGGTATCTTTTTTTTAGTTGCGGATGCCAGATTATCCATATACTGGCATCCCTCACCCAAATCCTATTGACCCCCTGATGAACCTGTGAATGGGGGAAACGCGTCAGGGTTTGTTCGCATTATTTAAATCAACAGGTGGATTACGCATTCACTCCCGGGTCCCCTACAATATCTTGACTGTGAGTGTGAATGCGACCCACCCTTAGGCCTTTCTAACAGGGTTGGGTGTCTTTTTTACATTTTTTTGTAAGCACCTTAACTAGAGAACTGTAGTTATCCACATGCTTTTTTGGTATCCCCCCAGGGTCTCGTGAGGGCGATACTAGCCCAGGTTCGAGGACAGGGAATCCCCATCATTAGGGGCTGTCCCTGGGCTGAGGAATAGAATAGGGAGAGGAACAGGGACAGATTTCCCACCTTCCTTTTTCCCTGGGTGCTTATTATTGGTCTGTACACTTAAGACCCACACTGATAACTGTCTGTTTGAATTTGGGATGTCAATTCCCAGTTTTTAAAGTGAAATAAAGAATACTAGTTTTAAGGGTTATTTTTTTGCTGGAGCTTAGTTTTGGATTATTAACCCAGATATATGTTAGTATCTGCTAATTAGCTGAACTTGTGTTAGTTTTTATCATTAGATTCCCATCTTACAGAGATCTCCTTGACGTTTGGCAGACGGGCCCAAATAATTTTATACAAAGTGTATTTGCCAAGAATCTCAAATTTGCTGAATAAACATTGCATTAGCACCAGAATGTTTTCTATAAATTTGGCATTACTGTACTTTATTTGTGTTTGAAGAGTGCGAACCCGAGTTCGGGAAAAGTTTTTTTACAGAGGAAATTGATTTATGAAGTTATTATGCGAAGTCTCGCGATACTTCGCAAAGTAATAACTTCGGCTAATCCGAACCAATGCATTCTAATACTGTACGGAGCTCCTGCTCCGTATAGTGTTAGAACGAAGTTTTATGCAAATAGACTTCGGATGTTTCATCTGAAGTCGATTCGCTCATCCCTAAAAGTAATATTTACGTATTTTAATTTTCTTAATTCCCGGAGAACCCCTTTAAGGAGATTCAGCACCTTGCCTAATCTGATGGGTGTAAGCCCAGTGATAGTGAGCCAATGTGGTGAACGTACTGAGATAGTGAACCATGCATCTGGGCAATGAGCGCCGAACGGCAACTTCATTTTTTAGTATCCGTCTTATTTATAAAGTTAACATAACAACTAACATTTTATTTATCGCAACTAATTATTTGTGTTCTTGCATTGATTTTTTTTTTTTGATTGACAACATGCTCATTCTGTCAGTTTCCCCTACTGAACTTAAAGGGGTTTTCCTAGAGCTTTTTTTTACTGATGACCTATCCTCTGGATAGGTCATCAGTATCTGATTGGTGGGGGTCCAACACCAGGGACCCCTGCTGATCAGCTGTTTGAGAAGACATCAGTCACGTGGCCTATGCGCAGCTCAGCCCTAATGAAGTGAATGGACGACACTGTGCTTGGTAAGCAGAAAGAACACGGCAGCGCTAGTGCAAGCGCCGGTGCCTTCTCAAACAGCTGATCTGTGCGGTCCAGTGGCGTAGCTAGAAATGACTGGGCCACACAGCAAATTTTTGAATACCCCCAAGCAACTTCTTTGCAACCCCCTCCTCCTTTGCAACCCCCACTTCTGTGGCTAGTCAAAATCGCTCTCTTAGACCAGGCCCAGCAGCCGCTCTGTCCGTTTCCTACAGTTTCTCTGTATATAATGTCATTTTATAATATTGTTGAGGGGGTCCTGACAATAAAATCTTTTAGCCCTCATCCTGGGTGGGCCCCTTCTGAGCTCGGGCCCCAAAGCAGCCACTTCCCTTGCTTCCCCTATAGCTACGCCCCTGGTGGGGTCCCTTGTGTCAGACCCCCACCGATCAGATACTTATCACTTATCCAGAGGATAGGCCATCACTAAAAAAAAAGTCTCAGAAAACCCCTTTCATGGTGGTAAATAACATTTTTAAAAACTTACATACTTACATACCTGAAATCAGGACACTTATTTTTTCTTCTGGTTAGGCCTAATATACACAACAGTTGTTTTTCTCGGCCTCCGTTCCGTTTTTTTTGCGGATAGGATGGGGACCCATTCATTTCAATGGGTCAGCAAAAAAATGCTGATAGTTCATCCGTTTGTGTTCCGCATCCGTTGTCCGTGTTTCCCTTTAGCAAAAAAAATAGTGCATGTCCTACTTTTTTCACATTTGCGGACAAGGATAGGCCGCATCAGTTTTTTTTTGCGGAGGCAAAAAAACATCTGTTGTGTGCATGTAGCCTTATAGTGGGCTTTTTTACATGCACAGACCTAGGCACAGACCCTGTATGGTGCTATATCAGGGGTCGGCAACCTTTGGCACATGTGCAAGAAGTGGCACACCAGCTATCACCAAATGACGGCATGACATTTCAGTCTTGTCGCCATATATTGGATGCCCCACCGCCGCGCTGTACCTCTGATTTGAAGCTCCTTAAAGGGTTGTTTCATAAAGATCCCCATTGTCCATATTCTCTAGTGAGGCTTAGGACATTACAGAGGGTGTGCCCGCTCTGGACCCCTCTCCATGAGCCCTAAGGAGAGCTGCTCTGGTGGATCTGTCCTGATGAGATGCACCTTCCCAGGTGATGACTGATGGTCGCCGGGTGTAAAAGAAGCTGCTTTCTGTTTAAGATTTATTAGATGACCTCTTTAAAGATCAGCGTGATCTGTTTACCCAGGATACTTATGATATCTGTGCTCGTTATTTCGCGCCATGCACTTATGACAGCCTGAGAAGGATAAACACCCATTGATGTCTTCTCTCGGAAGACCTCTGCCGGTTGAATATGGCAATACCCAGTGTTACTGACAATAGGTGGATGACTTCATAGAAGCTATATTTAGGTCTGCACGAAACGAATAGGAGTCATGAGAAGCGAGAAACTATGGTAGAGTTTTATATTTTCCACTCATTGCCCATTCCAAAAAGAGTGTCCATGGTCTACATGACCATGCTGGAAGCTTAGATCCTAGTGATGACCATACAGATGACCGCCTGTTCTTCCCGTTGACCAGTTTAACTCACAGTATGGTGGACTGGCCGAATGTCCTGACGATGACCTCACACATGTTTTCACACATTTTTTGGGGTGCATTTGTTCACGTGTATTTCAGCATCTATTACGTGCATATAACGCAATAAATTCTAAAAATTCCTACAAACAGCGTCCCACTGATTTAAATGGGAAAAGTGGCGTTATTCACACAGCGCAATTTTACTATTACAATCACGTTAAACATAGGAATTAACATGTGACTTCTGATGTGTATTCCCCATGGAATACACCCCGAGATGGACAATACACATCAAACTACGGGTCAAATAACGCATCAAAAGCACATCAAAATACACGTACAAAATCTGACGTATTTCTCTAAGAATACACATTTTTCGCAGTGTGAACGTATCCTAGCTTAGTTGTTATGGTGCACAGTGACATTTTTCCCAGTCCTATTGGATTTTGAATGTACAGAAAACCCTACAATACCTGGATATTTTGGTAGAAAATGACTATAATGAACCAAAATGTGGCTGTCTGTCTGAAGATTATAGCTGGTCCTTTTCTTAAAAGGGTGGTATGACATGAGAAAAAAAATTTGAGGAACAGCACCAGTCTTGTCCATGACCTGGGTCTTATCCTCAATCTGTAGAATGCAGTAGTGTTGAGCTGTAATACCAGACCCAGCCTCTAGAGTGGCGCTATTTGTAGAGAAAATGGGTTCTAGTCCAATTCAACCCTTTTAGGCTGACAAGTCCTTCACCAGCCATATATTTAGTGACAATGATATCTATCTATCTATCTATACATCATATATCTATCTATCTATCTATCTATCTATCTATCTATCTATCTATCTATATCTATCTTTAAATCTATCTATCTATCATATATCTGTCTATATATATCTATCTACTGTATCTATCTATATTTATATCTATCTATCTCATATCTATCTTCTATCTATTCTCCTATTACTGAAAAAGCTGATATTCTGTGGAGATTCCCTCCTCTTATCACTCAAGCTGTGCATGAAATGACATGGAGCGTCTATAGAAATATATGCGCATCACCTGTTCTTTAAGCTCATGCATTTCTTCCTCTGATTGCTTGTGTAGAAATGACATTAGAGTTAACGTGATGCCTAAACTACCAGGTAATTATACATCTGGCTAATTACTTTTCTTTCACATTTTTTTCTAATCACAATCCTTGTGCATTTTTAAATAATTAAACGCTCCCCACCTGTGCTATTTAAACTACTTTCTATTAATACAATTCCTGAAATACAACTCCCACCATATCCACCTGCAGATGACCATGGGATACAGTGTAAAGGCGCATTTAGATGCTGCAATGAGCAGCCAATTGTTGGGAAGGAAGAGTTCCTTCTCGACAATAGGCTGCTTGTTAAGTGGAGGTGAAGCGCTGTATTTACATGCATTGATCTTCTCCACAGTATGGGGAGGAGTGATCGCTAAAGCTTGTCCCCACACAAAATCTTTGCTCCTGGGCAGCATAGTGCTGTTTAGACCTCTCGATCTGCTGCCCGGGAACAATGATTGAGGTGTTCACACCATGAATGAGCGTTTCGCTCACTTACCAAGTGATCTGCGGCACCTTTAGACGGGCAGATTATTGAGTAAGAGAATTCATAGGAACATTTGTTCCCGATAATCGGTCCATGTAAATCCAGCTTAAGGTCGACCATACACATTAGATAGCTGTCAGCCAAACACTTGTTTGGTCAACAGCTATCCCCCATACACCTGCACACTGGGCTTGGCCGAGAGTGTATGAGATCTGAATGTGGAGAGGGGAGTAAGCTGCTGCCAGACACCTCTGGCAGGGATTTAGGCTGCAGCCAGGAGCAAGGTGGGTTCTTCCCCAAATTGGGCAAATGGAGGCCATCTATCTGACCCTTGCAGGGCCTTCATGTTGTAAGGGTTGGGGAAGATTTGTAGAGGTTACTTTGAAAAGGGCCTGCGCAAGACCACATACTTGTGCACTTTGAAATATCACTTGGGTGAAGAAAGTCAGGATCACAGGCTTTTAAAAAAAATAAAGGATTTCCCCTGAGAACAAAATGATCAATCATGTTCATTTACAACAGCCTAATCGTTCTCTGCCTCAAAATTGGCGACTTCACCCAACATTAATCTAACACATATGGCCAGCTTATGCTAAAGTGGTAACATTGTAACATTTTTGCCCATTTTTGTAAGGTTCTGCTGATAATCTGCCACACTGTTGGACAAGTTCAGTTGCCTCCATTGAGACAGGTGTCGGCTGAAGTGTCTGGCAGAAGCCCACCTTCCTCCACCTCAGTCCCCCTAAAAGTAACTGAGATGACCATGAATGTCATGGAGGGAATTGTCCGTCTTAATGAAATAAATCTTTCAGCAGTCTATTGACCACATAAAGGGGTCGTCTCACTTCAGTAAGTTGCATTTATCATGTAGAGAAAGATAATACAAGCCACTTACTAATGTATTGTTATTATTATCCATATTGCTTCCTTTGCTGGATGGATTTATTTTTCCATCACATTATACGCTGCTCATTTCCTTAGTTACAGACCACCATGCAATCCATCAGTGGTGGTCGTGCTTGCACACTATAGGAAAAAGCATCAGCCTCTCTGGTGGCCGGGACCATGGGTGCTCACATAGGCTAGTGCTTTTTCCTATATTGTGCAAGCACGACCACCGCTGATGGATCGCAGGGTGATCTGTAACCATGGAAACGAGCAGTGTATAATGTGATAGAAAAATAAATCTAGCCAGCAAAGGAAACAATATGGATAATAACATTACATCAGTAAGTGCCTTGTATTAACTTTCTCTACATAATAAATGCCACTTACTGAAGTGAGACAACCCCTTTAAGTGTTCTTAAGAATCTAAACTTGCCAAAATAAGCTTGCCACAGACATCCACTAATGGATCTTCAGCCGACAATTACCACCACTGGTTCCCCATTAACCTGCACGTTTGGTATATTCGTTTCTGTTGAGGTGAGTTACTGCCAGAGACCATAGATTGACTTCTCTACACCGATCATCATAGAAAGTAAGGTAGCCATACAGCTTATGGAGAAAACAAAGCATTCTGGGCCTGAAGTGATCTGTCTGTACAGAATTCTAAATGTGCTTTTTAGAGAAACCTGCCCTGTCTGCAGAGTGTATATTTAGTAGTTTGGCAGCTTCAACCATCTCCTTCTCTGCCAGTCTTAGGGGGTTCATATGTGAGAAGGTAATACTATCCTCCTCTGAGCTCCTTTCCCTATAAGGAGCCTTGAAGAGTCTGCTAATTATACCAGCTCTTATCTTCTGGGCACCAGCAGCAACCTCTTGGGGTTCAGTCATCTGTGGACATAGTGCTGTGACAAAGCCCTGTGTCCTTAGCCACCATGCCGCAGGTCAGTCTGCATTCTTCGGGTGTCACCAGCCTTGCTCAAGAACCTTTGCTTATGGGTTACCCAACTGTGTCTTAATTTTTATTTTTTTACTTTTATTCTTTTGATTCTTTACTTTTTGCTCCCTTGGTTTTTTTGGGAATGGGTGGGATTCTTCTACTTTTTACGTCAGATCTGGCAGTGGAAATAGCCAATACCTACGGATACGCGAAATACCTGGATTGCTTTTTAAAATTTGGATTGGTTTAAGGAATTTGAAAAATACCTGCACCATTAGGCCCTACTCCATCACTCTGTGTCTTACCTAGAAGGAGCGGAGTAGAGTTGTAGCTCCTTCTCCTGTAGCCTATTCTTCTCACCCAGTTAATGGATGGATTAATAATGGTTGGGGAACCCCATCAGTGGTTACCAGCACTCATATTATGCATTTGTTTGGTTTGCAGCCTACAGACCAGCAGCAAGATGCGAGGTCCTTCCTCAGCGAGGAAATGATCGCTGGTAAGAATTTATCTTTGATTTTTTTCACCTGTGTTTGCATATGTTCTCATGTGGTTATACCAAAAGTATGTTTTGTTGTATCTGAGTATAGGTGTGTAATTCTGTAATATCCGTAAACTGGTGAGGACAATCAACTTGTATGCATTAGAGAAAAACTGCCCAGATGCCATATTTTATAAAGGTTCAAAATGGCGGCTATAGTAATTAAGAAGAGCCAAGGTATAGAGGCTTTGATGGAATATTTTTCTTAGGCCTGTTATCTAGTGCACATGAGAAGCCACTGTAACTTATGAAAAATACAGGAAATCGGTTACAAGGACTTAATATACAAGGTGGGAACCCTGATGCATTAGGCTGAGTTCATACATACAGTTTTTGATGCAGTATTTGGTGCACTTTTTGGAATAGATACAAAAGAAAGGAGAAGTATAACTTTTCCTTTTACATCCACTCCTATGTTTGCCTTTACAACTGCATAAAAAATGGCATACAATTGTATAAAATAGCCAAAAGGGAATAATAAAAGTGTCCAGAATATTAAAAAAATGAATAATATTGGAATAATTCTCAAAATTAATTTGAAGAAGAGACAGAATGGCCAAAGATGTATTATTATTTCTAAAGAATATCAGGTCGAATTCGAAATACGAAAATTAGTCATAGAATAGGTACAAACTTCATCAACGTGACAAGGTTGAGGAGCAGTAAAGGACGTGTGGCTGTCAAAGAAAGAGACTTTACTTTTTAGTGTTGCGAAATCAGAACTGCAGGTTAATAGATAATAGCATAATCAGGGCAGAAAAATGTATACTAAAAATTAGATTATCTCATAAGTGAAATGTAGTCCAAAGGTTGAGATAAAGACCACCAAGCTGAAGACATGGGCAAGTGCAAGTTGGAGAAGATATATTGTACATGTCGTGGCCCTGCCAGGAGACAGAGATGGTAATGTTGTATTTCTTCTTGCAACAGAGTTCAAGGCCGCCTTTGACATGTTTGACACAGATGGCGGTGGAGACATCAGCACCAAGGAGTTGGGTACTGTTATGCGCATGCTTGGACAGACCCCAACCAAAGAAGAGCTGGATGCCATCATTGAGGAAGTAGATGAAGATGGTGAGTTTAGGCAGAAATGAGAGAATTATGAAGATGCTAGCAAATCTATATTACTGTTGGACCCATTTATTTTTGTAGAAGCCATTAACCTTATAGTCCATACATTATGGTGTGTACACTCTATATGATAGTTAATGATCATTTATGAGAGTGATACTCTGGTTATTGATCGTTAAGATGTGACTGGTGTGTAAATAGCTGAAGAATTAATAATGGTGTCTTACAGGCAGCGGTACCATCGACTTTGAAGAGTTCTTGGTCATGATGGTGCGCCAGATGAAAGAGGATGCGCAAGGAAAAAGTGAAGAGGAGTTGGCTGAATGCTTCCGCATCTTTGACAAGTGAGTATCTCCTTTCATTACCCAATAGTATATAAATAGACCCGTATGTGGGTAACCTTCTCCATGTCTCCCTGCCTCTTTGCTGATGGTTTCTCATGTTTCCTCTCAGGAATGCTGATGGGTACATCGATAGTGATGAGCTGGCAGAGATCCTCCGTTCCTCTGGTGAGAGTATCACAGATGAGGAAATTGATGAGCTGATGAAGGATGGAGACAAAAACAATGATGGCAAGATTGACTTTGATGGTAAGTTTAGTGTAACTCCCCTCTATGTTAGGCAAAAGCCATCGGCATCTCTCTACAGTCATGCCATACCTTAAAACATTCCATGCATGTCACCATATGGACACTTGTCTTTTTTTCTTTGCAGAGTTCCTCAAGATGATGGAAGGTGTACAATAAGCTGTTGGACATTCCTCTGGAGCGTTTTGACGCTAGCTTGTACATTATACTTGTCTTACTTTTTTCTGCTGGATGGAGTAATTTCCCCCTGCTCTATCTTGCATCTCCCAGAATCCTCCATGTCTCAGCTTTGTTCAATGAACACCATCTACAACGTTCAGCCTGCGGAGAATATTTTCTGTTTTTCTCAACCAGATCTTCCGCTTTCTACATCACTC
Source organism: Bufo gargarizans (assembly GCF_014858855.1). Taxonomy (NCBI): domain Eukaryota; kingdom Metazoa; phylum Chordata; class Amphibia; order Anura; family Bufonidae; genus Bufo; species Bufo gargarizans. The sequence goes on from NC_058085.1 coordinate 255,223, forward strand.
TTAATTTCTTCAACTTTCAGATGTTATTTATGAAACCGAAAACCACCATTAAAAGTCTTAGTGAACCTTTCAAAGCTCTGGGCTGCATTCAAAACCCTCATATGCTAAGTACATAGTGGAGGAGAGCTTCTTTGGGCGCAGTAGACAACAGGCTAATGTCATCATTTGTTTTCAATCAAATTTTTTTTTCTTCACAAATGCATTACAACTGATAAAATGACAAATTATTTCTAAAAGACTCAAATGATTTTTGCATGTTATTGTCTTGAAACGTTAAGGTCCATTATTGGTGTGTTATTCGTAAGAGTCGTTGATACCGGGCCGTACACATTGGATGTTGGCCAAACACTATTTCGACAGATGATGCCTCTCTGCTGTTCTTGACAGATGATATAAGGGGAAAGAAGGATCAGGCATATTGACTTTCAACATGCTCAATCCTTTGTTCTCAGAAGAGAGCCAGCATTAGAGGCGTCTGTCAGCAGCTTACCTCCCTCTGCCTACTGGGAACAAATGTGTGCTTGGCGAGAGTATATACATAGGGGAGTCGGGAGGAATAGCTATCAACTTAAAGGTTACCGGTCACGTTGAACATGATGTGTAAACCGAATATATCATGTTATAGAGCGGGAGGAGCTGAGCAGATTGATATATAATTTTATGGGTAAATATCCAGAAAAACTTGTATTTCATTGATTTAATTTCCTGCTCATTCTGGGCTTTAAAGTTAAGGAGACGATCAGTGATTGACAGCTATCTGTGTATAGACAGTCATAAAGGGATGGCTGTCAATCACTGATAGGACTGCCTCCTGAACTTCAAAGCCCAGAATGAGCAGGAATTTAAATCAATTAAATACAAGTTTTGCAGAATCTTTTCCCATAAAACTATACATCAATTTGCTCAGCTCCCCCCTATAACATGCTGCCCGCAGACTGCACTGCATTTTCATGGTGACATGTTCCCTTTAACAAGCTTTAGGCTGACAGCTATTGACGGTCTATGCACGAGACCTGCATCAAAACACCTTTCAACCTATCTTGACTCTTGGAATTAGAGTAAAGGTTTGACCATGGGATGTGACCATGGGCTGTGGCTAGTATTGGAGTTCGCCCCTACATCTAATGAACAGGGATGAGGTGCAATACCAGACAAAGCCTATGGACAAGAATGGGAGTGAATCCTGGCCAACCCAAATAGACTTGGTTGCCTACATATACATTTAATCCAATTTAGTAGCTTAATTATCATCTGATTGCCAGCTTTCAAATATACTCCAGTGTTTTTTAAAAAGGAGCTTAGTCTTTTTCATCTTTCAGGAAAAAATAAAAAGATTTTCTAAAAATCTTTAATCGTGCTTTAGCATAAGTCCATTATCTGCCATAACCAGACTTAAGAAGAGCACAGATGGCCCGGTTGACCACATGAAATCTTTTAAGGCCTCTTTCACATGAGTGAGTTTTCTGCGTGGGTGCAATGGGTGGCGTGAACGCATAGCACCCGCACTGAATCCTGACCCATTCATTTCAATGGGTCTGTGTACGTGAGCATTGTTTTCACGCATCAATTCCGCATTGCGTGAAAATCGCAGCATGTTCTATATTCTGCATTTTTCACGCGGCCCTTGCCCCATAGAAGTGAATGGGGCTTCAGTGAAAAACTCATTGCATCCGCAAGAAAGTGCAGATGCAATGCGTTTTTCACTGATGGTTGCTACGGGATGTTGTTTGTACACCTTCAGTTTTTTATCACATGCGTGAAAAACACATGAAAACGCATTGCACCCGCGCGGAAAAAAACTGAACTGAGCGCAATCGCAGATAAAACTGAGTGAACTTGCTTGCAAAATGGTGCGAGTTTCACTGAACGCACCCTGAACGCATCCGGAGCCAATCCGTCATGCTCGTGTGAAAGGAGCCCAAGTGTCTCCCGATATGGAAAGTAGGTTTTCTGGCTTCTGAATAACTATATTTCCCAGAACAAATACTGAATTATAGCGTCACATCAATCAGTTATGGTTACAGCGGGAGAAACTAATGGAAAATGGAAATTAACATTAGACGCTTGAGGAACTGTGATAACATCTGCTTTAGGTAGATCCGGACCATGTATGTAATAGTTTCTGGTCTGAGACATATATTGATATCTAAACCACTTCTATTGTATCTCAAGGTCTTTTATACAATAATATTTAATAATTTACCGTAATAATTATTCAACAACAACAATTATTATTAATCATTTAATAATTTGTCCTATTTCATGCAAAATTTTCAGAAAACCACTGACAATATCTAACATGTCTTCTGTATATATCACACAGACAGAAAGGGGGCATAGCAAAATGAGAAAGGAACAACTCTTTCTTTTGCAGGCTCACATTAACCCTTCCTTTCTAATGAACCAGCAGACGAGAAACGGTATGACCCTTGGGCTAATCCATTTTTCCCTTGTTTGGGGTCAGTATACTTTTTGTACAGGGTGAAAACCCTGGGCAGCCTTGTCCCATGTGGAAGGGGTCAATCTCTCACATATAGCAAAAGTATACCTTCAAGTTCCTGAATTGCAGTACAAACCTGTACCTGGTCCATCACCTCACAGGCAAAAACCTAATTTTCTGCCCTTTGGGAGTATATCATACTGTATATGATATATAACATAATCTGTCTGGTATATAATAAACGAGAGAGCTTCAAATCCACATTGAGTAATTGCACACAAAATATTATCCCTTTAGGTAACAAGTATAAACGGCTAAAATTAAACCCCCCGTGGCTTACAGCTACTGTAAAAAGGGCAATAAAAGACAAAAAGAGAGCATTTCAAAAATACAAATCTGAGGGGTCAGCTGGAGCATTTGAAGATTACAAAGGGATTAATAAAATCTGTAAAAAGTAGATAAAATTAGCAAAAATACAAAACGAACAGCAGGTTGCAAAAGAAAGCAAAACAAATCCCCAAAAAAATATTTAAATATATAAATACTAAAAAACCTAGGTCTGAGCTGGTAGGTCCACTAAATAATGGTAAAGGGGGGCAGTCACTGAAAATAAGGAAAAGGCAGAGTTCATAAATAGGTTTTTTAGCTCTGTATATACAAAATAAGAGAAAGGAGCTGATATCTGTGGTGCTGGGGCAGTTACTGAAGATAAGAAAAGGCAGCGTTACTAAATGGGATTTTTAGCTCTGTATATACAAAAGAAGATAAAGGAGCTGATATCTGTGGTGCTGGCGCTGTTAGTACATCCAGTGATATACTCAGTTGGATATCTGTAGTTATGGTCCAAGCTAAGTTAAATAAGATAAATGTGAACAAGGCTCCGGGTCTAGATGGATTACACCCAAGAGCTCTTAAAGAGCTCAGTTCAGTCATTGCTGTTCCCCTGTTTATAATTTTTAAAGATTCTCTAGGTACTGGTACAGTGCCAAGTGATTGGCACAAGGCAAACGTGGTGCCCATATTCAAAAAAGGATCAAGGTCCTTCACAGGTAATTATAGACCTATAGGCTTGGAAAGTATAGTTTGTAATTGGATTGAAAACTGGTTGAAGGACCGTGTCCAGAGAGTTGTGGTCAATGATTCCTACTTTGAATGGTCCCAGGTTATAAGTGATGTACCCCAAGGTTCAGTGCTGGGCCCTTTATTATTTAATTTATTTATTTATTATATTGAGGACGGGATTAATAGCACCATATCTATTTTTGCAGATGACACCAAGCTGTGTAGAACTGTATGGTCTATGGAAGATGTCCATAAACTATAAGCTGACTTGAACACTCTAAATGATTGGGCATCAACTTGGCAAATGAGGTTCAATGTGGATAAATGTAAAGTTATGCATCTTGGTAGTAATAATCCCTGTGCTTCATATGTCCTAGGTGCTGTAACACTGGGAGAGTCACTTATGGAGAAGGATTTGGGTGTCCTTGTGGATGGTAGATTAAATTACAGCATACAATGTCAATCAGCTGCTTCTAAGGCCACCAGGATAACGTCATGCATTAAACGAGGCATGGACTCGCGGGGCAGGGATTTAATACTACCACTTTACAAAGCGCTGGTGCGGCCTTATCTGGAATATGCAGTTCAGTTCTGGGCACCAGAAAGAATTCACTGCAGCTGGAAAAAGTACAGAGGAGAGCGACTAAACTGATGAGGGGCATGGAGAGTCTTAGTTATGAAGAAAGATTAAAATAATTAAATTTATTTAGTCTTGAGAAGAGACGTCTAAGGGTAGACATGATTAACCTATAAAAATCTATAAATGGACCATGCAAAAAATACAGTGAAAAGCTGTTCCATGTAAAATACGCTCAAAAGACAATGGGGCACTGCCTCCGATTGGAGAAGAAAAGTTCAGTCTCCGGAAGTGTCAAAGCTTCTTTACTGTAAGAACTGTGAAGCTGTGGAATAGACGTCCTCAGGACGTGGTCACAGCAGGAACAGTAGACAGTTTCAAAAAGGGTTTAGACTAATTCTTAAAACATTAATGCTTATGAAAACGTGTAGAAATCTAAGTCTCAATTCCTTTTGGGATTCGCATCCCCACCTATCCCTTAGTTGAACTTGATGGACGTTTGTCTTTTCAACCGTATTAACTATGTAACATATAAAGTTCCTGCATTGCAGAGCATAAATACAGAACTGTACAATTATGGTAAGTCATGTTGTGCCCACAAAACTAGTCTGACCTGCTATACCAAACACAGCTTATGGACAAACGTGGCACTGTTTTAGAAACTAAGCAAATACTTTTATTTTAGACATGCCTTTTTTTAGGTTCTTTTTTTCTATAAAGAAACTTATGGAAAAAAACACCATACTTAGCCCTCATTCACACATCAGTGTTTTGGTCAGTGATTTCTATCAGTCATTGTGAGCCAAAAGGAGTCTCCACAGAGATAAAGTATAAGGGAAAGATCTGCACCTGTCCTGTGTTTAGAGCCGCACCTGGTTTTGGCTCACAATAAGGGAGCATTCACACGACCGTGTTGGTTTTGCGGTCCGCAAATCACGGATCCGTGTGTTCCGTATGTCTTCAGTTATCTTTCCGTTTCGTAAGTCCCTATATTACGGACGTGGTGCTTCCGTGTGTCATCCGTTCAAACTGAAATGGGGTTTCTTAGAATGTTTTCAGTCCAGGGGTCCGCAAAAAACGGATGACATACGAATGCATTTCTGTGTGCTATCCGTTTTTTACAGACCCAATGACTTTCTATGGGGCCACGGACCGCAATTTGCGGCCAAGTATAGGACATGTTCTAAATTAAAAGCAACAGACAAACGGAACGGACAGCACACGGATGACAATGAAAGGCATTCGCAATTTTTGCGGACCCATAGAAATGAATGGGTCCGTGCATTGTCCGCAAAAATTGCGGAACGGAACCATAACGAACACGGAAGAAAAACACTATGAAGCTAGCTGCAGAATAATTTTTTTTAAACTGAAAAAATACCGGAAATAAAACATTTTATCCCCCCAAAACACTACACGTGAAACTGCCAGTAAAGACTTATTGACACATGGGAGATTTGTTGCAGAAATTTCTGCCACCAAGAGTCATTTTCATACATCCGGGTAGGTTGTTTTGGAGGCAAGCACATTGGATATTTGCAGATGAACAGAACAATCCCTTAGATTCCTGCAACAAATCTGCGGCATGTGAATTCATCCTTGTTTTTCCTTTGCGCTCATTTACAGTAGTGTTTAAAAATTTGCAGTGAGTTAAAAAAAAGCAAATAAATCGCTAAATTATCATAACTTTTATTTCCCCAAAAATGCTCTAGAAATACAACACATTCAATTCCAAATCAAACCAATAACAACTTTCTCCAGTTTGAGTTAATCCTTTACACAGTGTCGTAGCTAGAAATGACTGGGCCCCACAGAAATTTTTGCAACCCCTCCCTTTCATGCCGCCCCCATTCCTGTGGCTAGTAAAAATCGCTCTCTCAGGCCAGGACCGGCAGCTGTTCCATCCGTTTTATACACTATACTGCCACTGTATATAATGTCATTGTGCAATACTGTTAAGGGGGCCCTGACAAAATCTTTTAGTCCTCCTCCTCCTGGATGGGCCCCTTCTGGGTCAGGGCCCCAAAGCAGCCGCTTCCCCTATAGTTACGCCCCCGCTTTTACAGAAAGTCATGTAAAAGCAATATTAGCTGTTCAAAATATAGCATTGCCAGCATTTTTCCATAAAAACTCCAAAATGTAAAGTATAAAATGAAAAAATAAAAAATAAAATTCACTCTACTTTGAATTACTGGACTCATTTTTAGTGGCATAACCATTGTTCCTGAGAGCTGCTTGACATCTGTGTTGCATGGAGTCAACCGACGTTTGGCACCTCTTGACAGGTATTCCAGTCCAGGACAATTGGACTGCTTTCCTCAGTTCTTCAGCATTTTTGGGTTTTGCCTCATAAACCAAATTTTTGATGTCACCTCACATGTTCTCTATGGGATTGAGGTCAGCAGATTAGGCTGGAGATTCTTCATTTACTGGTGTGTTTTGGGTCATTGTCGTCTTGAAACACTCACCTGAATGGCATTTTTTCTTTGGTTTAGGGCAACAAGATCTCCTCAAGTATTTTGATATATTCAAACTGATCCATGATCCCTCATATGCGATAAATAGGCCCAACACCATGGTAGAAGAAACATCCCCATATCATGAGTTTTGCACCACCACGCTTTACTGTCTTCACAGTGTACTGTGGCTTGAATTCAGTGAATGGGGGTCATCTGGCATACTGTCTGAGGCCACTAGACCCAAAAAGAACAATTTTGCTTCCATCAGCCCACAAAATGTTGCACCATTTCTCTTTTCGCCCAGTTAATGTGTTCCTTGGCAAAGTTGAACCTATTGTGGATATATTTTTTTCAACGATGGGACATTGCAAGGAGTTCTTCTGATTGTAGCAGTACTAAATGGTAACTTCAGATCTTTGGCAGAACCTTTGCCATTTTGGCTATTTATCCATCCATTCAAACAGTATTTCCTTGCTTCCTTACACATCTTTCAGATTTTGGTTGTCACTTTAAGGCATTTAAGAGCATTTTAGCTGAGCAGCCTATAATGTGCTGCACTTCTCTATATGTTTTCCCTCTCCAATAAACTTTTTAATCAAAGTATGTTCTTTAGGCCCCATGCACACGGCCGTGTTTCACAGCCGTGTGCGGGCCATGGAACCGCGGCCTGGATCCCTCCTGAGAGCAGGAGCGCACGGCGTCACTGGTTGCTATGACGCCGTGCGCTCCCTGCTGCCGCCGCAATACAGTAATGCACTGGTATGATCTATACCAGTGTATTACTGTACTGTGCCGGCAGCAGGGAGCGCACGGCGTCATAGCAACCAGTGACGCCGTGCGCTCCTGCTCTCAGGAGGGATCCAGGCCGCGGTTCCACGGCCCGCACACGCCGTGTGCATGGGGCCTAATCAGAACAATGTCTGGAACAACCCATTTTCCCCAGTATTTCAGAAGGAAATGCACTATAACCAACATGTGCATCATTTGCCACACACCAAAATTGACACCTGCAATTCCACAGAATGAATGATTTCGCCAATTTAACTCTTCCTGCTAATATTTTGAGTGTGCCCCTTTTATTTAATGATTCAGTTACTCAGAGTGAGCGGCATGCAGGTCCTAATTGTTGGGTCATTTTTTTCTATTACTCTACTACACTTACAAGCAAATTATTTGCTATATAGAAATATCATGTCTACCAAAAACTGTGATTTATCAGTTTAATGATGTCGGCCTGGTATTTTTTGAACACTACTATAGAACATATTTAGTGCAGATCTTGAGCTGTTTGGAATTGACTTAGTTTTGCATGCACGTCCGCAGTGAACACTCATTTATGCCATTGCTATCTCCACATAAGTCGCTCATTTGAGATTTTTTAGTGATGAAGATCCCTTAAACACATGGTTTCCTGATGCAGTTTTGGAAGACAAAACAAGGAGTGATTAAAAAAAAAAAGAGAAGAAATATGTTCTCTCCTTCCAAAACTGGAGACCAGGCCATGTAACTGAAACCAAACAGCTTCACAACCACTATGTTGTCGAGGCAGCTAAGGTGAACTTTCTGAGGGTCTATAAAATCCTCATGTGTCTCAAAAAACCCCAAAAAAACTACAGTATCGTGTGCGATGATGGATGATTCATACGTGCAAAAATATAAATTCAGACAATCAGCCCTTTTGTCAAGGAATACATTTCTGTAAACTCTTAGGCCTTTTGCACACGTCCGTATGGCTTTTTCAGTATTTTGTGGTCCGCAAAAAACGGATCTGCAAAAAATACAGGATGACGTCCGTGTGCATTCCGTTTTTTTTGCGGAACAGAACAGCTGGCCCCTGATAGAACAGTACTATCCTTGTCTGTTATAGGACATTGCAAGAAAATTTAGACTAGAACTTTCAGAATCACAGGTACATATCCATGAAGCAAACATAATTACATTATGTAATAATAGGACATGTTCTATCTTTGAACGAAACAGAAATACAGAAACGGAAGGCATACGGAGTACCTTCCCTTTTTTTGTGGATCCATTGAAATAAATGGTTCCGTATACGATCCGTAAACGGAATGCAAAAAACTTTACGTAAACGGCAAGAGGCCTTAAAGGCCCACTAATCCTAAAATGCAAGATGTCTTCTGAGAGCAGCTGCTCGTCATATAGGCACTTTATGCAAAATAGTCCACACCTTCAGACATCTTGAGAAGCCAGACATAATTGCATTTGAGATGCAGATAATTTTAGAGATTCTGGAGAAAGATATTCTGTATTTATAAGAACAGCAGTTTAATACGCTGGAGTAATGTGGGTTGCAGAAGCATCTCAGCCATCATGAAGCAAATCTTTCGAAATTTTGGGAGTGTTTGGGGCATACATAACATAGACAGTAATCTACGTGGCTCAGCTCCTTCCTGTGAAAATGTGCAGAACCCCTTTCTCTCCACTGACATTATAGTATGGGTAAACAGGGGAGGAACGTCAAATGACCACCAATGTAAAAGGTAAGAACATTTTGATTTACAAATCTTCTTTCCTATACCAAAATCAATTCTTGCTCTACCATTGCTCTCCCTTCAAAAATGTTATATAAATGTCATGCATTTTTGTGCTGTCTATTGACTCCTAGCTATACCAAGGATCTGGAAATAATTGAAGAAGCATGATATGACACAATATATTATTATAGTAAAATTATAGTAGTAGTAGTTTTCCAGAAGTTCGATACCGATGGCCTGTCTTCAGGATAAATCAATATCTTATTGGTGGGGGTCCAACTCCTGGCCACTCTGCCGATCCGCTGTTTTAAGTTGTGCTGTGGCATCTTCCTAGGCCAGTTCCATGGCATAGGACATAGGAGCAGCTTGGTCTCATTCAAGTGAATCAGCCTGGGCTGCAATACTAAGCACAGCCACTAAACAATGTAGTGCTCTGTGTTTGGTATGGTGTGAGGAGGCCACAGCTCTCAACCCTGTGCCGCGGCCTGTTCAAACAGCTGGAACGTGACAAAGAGCTTGGCTTTTAGATTACCAGAGATCTGTGGGATCTAATGGGAAAAAAAAGTCCTCATGACTTGAAGCATCTGCTGCTAACATCTTGGTGCCAGGTACCACAAGATACCTTAAGAGGTCTTGTGGAACTATACCTCAACGGGTCAGAGATGTTTTGCCAACACAAGGTGAACCATCACAATATTGAAGTTAAGACTGATAGGTGTATAAGAAGACTGGTCACATTACAAAATGCCAAGGATCACATTTCAGTGCTTGCCATCTCCAGCCTGGTAGAGCTAATTGAAATAGTGACTTCTAATTGCAGCTGAAGAACAAATAAACATGTATCGTATGTGCTTAATGACCCACACAAGGGGTCACAATGTGTATGCCCATATGGTCACCATGGCAGATGTCATTGTGATTAACATTCTTGTGCCTGTGAATGACCGTCCGTCCTCATCATCTCTAAATACAGCTCATGCTTAGAGTTAGTGGCATATGAAGGGTGAAACAGGTGTCCTCCTCATTAAGACCCCAAGAGAGTCACAGTTATATTCCTTTACACTATTAATATAGTAATGTATGTTAAAAAAAATTCCACGATAAGCTTCCACTTTGGTTATATCCCCTCTTCTGCTAATCCTGAAGGAAGAAGAAACTCCTTTGAAGTGAATGCTAATCTTGCCTTAAAACTCCCTTGAGATAGAATCCGGCACTTATAGCTTGTAGAAATAAACTCAAATATAGAGAAATTATAAACGACAGCCTCACTCCATATTAAATTCTAGCCGCTGAGCTAAATGGACTTTTAAAGGGGTTTTCCAGGATTTGCATATCGATGGCCAATGCTCAGGATAGGTCATCAATATCAGATCGGTGGAGTTTTGACATCTGACATCCCCGCCGATCAGCTCCGTGATCGCTTAGGAATCTTCCTAGGAGATGTGATGTCACGTTCATCGGTCACATGGCCTGGGAGCAACTTAGTCCCAGTCAAGTGATACCAAGCACAGCGACTATACTATGTATGGTGCTGTGCTTGGTAAGCTTCGAGGACACCTGATGATCTTCTCATATTGATGACTTATGCTGAGGATATGTTCTGTAAATGCCAGAGAAATTCACCCCCTGATCTACAAGGGGTAAATCCATGACAGAAATTTGCTCTAGAAATTTAAAATTATGCGTATTTTAAATCCACACCGAATGTCAAGTTATGTGTAGATTCCTGTTCGGACACTCTCCGCAGCGCGTGCATGAGATTTGTCCTGCTACTGTGAACTCTGTTGATTTTCTGCATGCAATTCCACTGTAGAAAATCTGCAACATTTACACTACTGTAGCAGTACTCTAAGGCTACCTGCACACGGGTGCGGGCGAACGCACATAAGATCTGCACGAATTTCCGTGCAGATTTAGGTGCGTTTCTGCAGTATATTCACACCAAAATCTGCATTGTCTAAGTGTTTTTAAGTGCGTTTTTTTTTTTCAATTGAAAAGGGTAAAATCCTTAACTACAACCGCAAACATAATAAAATTTAAAAACTGAACAGGTCAATTTTCGCTCTGAAAAACAAATCTTCATAGTGTACATGATATTTGAGTAATTTCATACACTTTGCTGGTACTGTAATACGCTTCGGTTTTTCTGCAAGGGAATCCACGCGGAAAAACCGCAAATATTCCGCAACGTGTGCAGGTGGCCTAAAAGTAGAAGTGGTTTCATTCAGCTCCATTCTTTCTGTAGTGGCCAGAAATCAATAGAAATCAGATTTGATTGTAGATGAATGGTCACCAGCACAAGACAGTAGACAGCACTAATGTAAGGTAATATTCCTAGTAGCAGAGTAACTACCATAGCGGCAGACCGTGCGACTGCTATGGGGCCCAGTTCTGATCATCTCCTCTTCTACTGGGAGTGAAAACTTGGTCAGGACTCTACCCTCTAAAGGAACAACTTTAAGGCAAATGAGTCAGTGGAAAAAAATGGCCCACGGGTCATTGAAAGGAGTTTAGGCAGAAACCCTTCTGTCCTGTGTGGGAGGCCTGGTTTGATCCTTGCTATTGGGCCCTTACTACTCTATGTACACCACTGTCTAGTGGGGATGGGCAAATCGATTCTAATGGATCAATTCATCTCATTAGATGGAGTTCTTCGCCTGTGAGGGGTTGTTCCCGCAGGTGAAGAAGCGACTACCTGCCTCTTGATCAACAGGGCTGGACATCTTGCCCCAAAGTCGCTGCTCCAGAAGCTGAACCTGAGCTTCGGTGCTCGCATCACTATTCAGGACAGTGTTGCAGGACGTATATTGTAAGGGCAAGGCGAGATGTACTGCCCTGTCAATCAACAGGCAGCTGGTCCCTTCCTTACCTGCGGGGACAGCTCTTTACAGGCGAAGAACTCTTGCTAATGAGGCGAATCAATTAGTTAGAATCAATTTGCTCATCCCTAATTCCTAGTGCTAAAGTCAGTCTTAGATTACCCGCATATAAATAATACACTCCCTCCATCTTCTTCTAGTGTTCTGCAAGTGGTCTAAAATCACAATATAATGTGTCCGCGTTCCTCCCGGATGCATTTTCTTCCTGTAGAATAGTTCCATTTCCTAAACACACACTGAATGTTTCACGAGATAACCATCAAACTGATGTGCCTTCAGCCTCCAGGAAATTAGGCCAGTCAGCTACCTGGAAGGATCTCAGCGATGTTTTATCAGAGGATATCAAGTCACCTTGACATCTTACCTCTAAAATGTTATGGAAAAATCTGCACTCAATAACAGAGCTGTGATTTATGATGACTGGAGGGCTGGCCCCATTACAGTGCTGTTACGTAAGATGCTAATTAGGCACAGACTAATGGATGTGTAAATATGGAGTCAGATTCTCTGAGAGTTCTCCATAAATCTCTCACCGCACTGCTCACTGTATAGTAGTTTAGTTGATGTAATTCTTCTGCATATCAGTAATGCTAGACAAAACAATATGCATGCTGAGAGGTAAGATTTATAGCAAGCAGGCTGTACATGTGTAAGGAGGAGGCCAGGGCCTCAAAAGAACCCAGGTCCAAGCAGTAAATCATTCTGGATCCATTCCCCCTCCCCCTGAGCCAAAGAGAAATGTTCTTGTTGAAAGGATATAACTTTTAAATAACATGCAGAATTACCAAACATACAGGAGAATACAGACCTACGTACCTATAACATTCAGTGACGTTTCCTTTGATGTAGACATTCTCTTTTCCCATCTTCTCCATTGAACCCAGTCCACCATGATGACTTGTTCCACCCATGTCTCATCTCTGCAGAGTTTGTCAGACAAACGTTAGGTTCCTCACATTTCTATTATTCTCCCCACTTTCTCAGCACAAACTCCCCATTTTGGTGATCCCAGTGTCATTCTGCTGCTTCACCCAATACTGTACCTGCTGTGCGCCTCAACTGCCCAATAACTATACTACAGAAATAATAGTGCCATAAAGATAATATAGTAATTTTGAAAAGTAAATAGTGTCCCTGACAATATTATTACCCAAGCAGTGATTGCGTAATAGTGCTCATCCAGTAATGTTCATCCAGCAATGTTGCCTTATAGTGCCTAGTGAAGTTACTGTGACAGGGTACCCCCTCCCCCATAGCAATAGTGCTTCCGAAACTCCCACCAAAAATAATAATTCTCTTCCAGTGTGCCCTCATTAGTAATAGTCCTCCCAACAGTGTCCCAGTAGTAATAATGCTCCTCCCACAATGCCCTCCATATTGTACCCAATAGTAATAATGCCTCTCATAGTGCCCCCAGTAGTAATAATGTTTCCCAGTATAAGGCTCCCATAGTGTCCTGAGTAGTACCAAAGCTCACCATTCAGGTATGGACCATCCCAGCATCTGACATGGGCATGAATTTGAGGTGTTAATTTACACTCACTTAATCAATGAGGGTAGGCATAGGGGTGAATTTGGCCCATATCCCACCATCACACTGCTAAAAGCTGCCCCATTGCATTGCTAAGCTCTGTCTCAGTCACGCTGCTAAGCCTAACTCTTAGCTTAGCAGTGCAGACTGGGTATTTCTACTACAGTTCTACAGTTTGGAAGGCCTCCTGGGCCTGCCCTGGGCTCCTGTGGACCTCTGGATCCATGTGAGGTACAGGACTGGTCCTAGCTATGTTTGAAACAGCTGTCAGCTGGATGATCATTCAGCTGACAGCAATCTCCCCCATAGACCTACAGCCGACAGCTATCTCCCGCATACACATACACACTCAACCGACCATGTATGTGTTTTCATTGGGGAGAGAGGAAAAAGTCCCCCCCCAGGGAACAAAAAGACTAGGTAATAAAAAATGTGCCTGATCCTTCTCTTCCCCGAACATCACCTGTCAGGGTCGAGTCAGGAGCTCACCATACACATTTGATTGTTGACTGGAGGGTTTAGCTGACAGTAATGTGTATGGGAGCCTCTAGTCATGTTATATTAATGGACCTCCCAAAAAAATCCTATTTGTGCAATAGTGTGAGAAGTCTTTTTTTTTTTTTCAACAACTTTCCACAAGATTATTTGGAACCTTGATATCAATTAAAAAGATGTTTTTTTTTGTAAATGGTGGATTGCTCTTTAGATTAGGAGGAGCTCTTTAGGCTTCTTTTTCATAGGTGACTTTTGGTTACACGTTTGGATCTTGGTTGTCACAGTGCTGAAAATGGAAGTAGGAAGTAGTATCATCATTTTAATCCTTTAATAACTAGATCCAAAGTCACTCCATTGTCCAACCATCCTCCAAACACAGCAGGAAGACGCTGTACGCATATTATATGACAGATGTATAGCGCCCCCCGGCTGTAAGAGAACGGTAGATGTTCTGCTCAAAATGTGTGGGAGTGTTGGAGGCAGGTGCAGCGTTCAGAGATCCTTTCTCAGAGGAATGTGAACTATTCTGAGCCGGCAGGCTTGCATGTCCCTCTTCAGCTTGTTTATAATTAGGGAGAGTCAGCCCATAGGGACAGAGGAGGGGGATGTGTAGCGTCTTCCCAAAATAGATGCATTCCATGTGGGGAGAGAAACAGGGTTTGAGGACGCAGGGAGGGATTAAGAAGAAAGAAGCAGGAGCAGAAACATCCCTCAACTAAGGAAAGTTATCATCTCCTCCAGCAGTAACTGATATATGGCCACAAAGGAAGAACACAATAGGTAGAACCATACTATACAAAGTGGGTGCAAGGCAAAGGTCAGTGTAGGTTCCCGAAAAAAAAAAAAAAAGTTAAATTTGGCTCATGGTTGTCTCCTAAAATAAAGCCCTGAATTCTTAAAATTAAAGATATTTGCTTGTTATCACAAATCCCAAGGGGTGCACTCTTAGCTGGTGGGTGGAAATCATTTAATTTCTCTGCATCACCGACCGCATCTACGCCTCCAGCGACTGACCTCCCAGCTCCAGAGACGGCCGCGACCACCGCCAAGAACCAACAGGAGGCACCAGAATCGGTCACCTGGCCGCAACAACAGGTTGTAGCACCCCCGCTCCCTGAGGCCCCGGTCCAGCCAGTAGCTGCCCCTGCACCTCGCCCGCTGGGTCCCGACACTTCTAGTAGGCGCGAACAGGCCCCGCTCCGCACGCTTGCTGGTGCGGCGGAGTTTCCACTCCTCCGCCCAGAAAAGACAGCCCCAGGCCAGGACAGCTTGACTCTGAGGTCCCGCTGGAGATAACCACTCACGCCCAGACCCCATGGGAATATAAAACTGCGATAGAGGACAGGGTCAAGCAGGTCCTAGATGACCCCCAGCCTGGCGCCCCTAAACTCACCAGACGGACAGAGACAGTCCTCTGGTTTTCTGTACAGCGAGGAGTGGGTTTCCTCCAAGACAATCATTCTGGAGCTGAAATATTTGTGGGCCGCTCCGTTAAGTGGTCCGCTTCTCTTTCGGTGATGTCATCGGTGCAGGCGCACTCAGGGAGTGCTGAGGAGACGAGCCTCCTCATCTCAGAGCGCCTGCGCTGAATGAACACAGATGCGCGATTTTTGAAATGCTGACAGGGCCAGCCGGAGGAGGAAATCGCGGCTGGCCCTGTCAATCAACAGGACGAGGGGGCGGTTTTTTGCAGCAGCTACCAGCAAGTAGACGCCCTACTTGCTGGTAGAGACCTAATTTACATATTATAAAAGTTCGTTTTTAGAAGAAACTGCTGAAGGAAAGTAAGTAAGACCATTATATTTTCATATATCGCAGTATAAGGAATTTAACTAGCCCCTCCAAAAAATATGACTTTAGCGGGGTGACAGCCCTTTAAGCATAAGCCGAGGGTGGCTTAACTCAAAGTAAGGGGGAATGTAACACCCCAGAGTTATGTTACTACATGCCTCTACCCCGCTACTATCTTCTAAGAGCCTTTACATTGTCATCTGATGTCATTTATATTATGTCCTCACAAATGTGCATCTAAAACCTATGTTAAATGTAAATTGTTCTGTAATTTTACAGGTTTACCAGCAGGTGGCAGCAATGCATTGGTAAGGTACTAGTCCCAGTTTAGTGAATCTAAGCTGGAATGGATTTTTCCAGCTTAGCTCCCCCTCAGTGGAGGTGTGGACTGTTCCCACATCCTGCAGCATGGGAGGAGAAGGAAGTTAGAGTAAGTGTAGCCCACCCCCTGCTTGGGGTAGGGTGTGTGTGTTAGGAGCTCCCCAATATAGGGAAAAAAGCCAGGATCTTGTCTCGGCTGAGACATTGATCACAACCCCCAGCCTGAGCCCTGCAGCCTCAGCTGAATGACAAGACAGCAGACAATCTCCAGAGTTCCAGGACGAAAGCATTACCTGAGAATATATCTGTGAGCCAAGTCCAGAAGACCCAGGAGAAGCCATATTCCTCCTCAGCTAGTCTGTCCCCACAAAGCAGAAGATATAGAGAAGAGCCAAAGCCAGATTCCTGCCACAGTTTTCGAGCTACTAAGCAGACGTTCTTTCCTTCAAGCTCCAGATTGATAGAGCAGAAGCATTCATTCCTGCCAACCATAGCCAAAGCCTGCTGGTACCTAAGACCAAAGCTGTACATGGCTTGGATGAAAGTTATCTTCAGTAAAGACAAGTTTGAACTTCACCTAAAGGTCTGGACATCAATTTCTGCTGCAAAATCCCTCTATTACTCCTACTATCACTACACTCAATGTATTGCAAGTGAGCCAGGAGTCCAGCTGTACCCAGGTAGGAGACACAGTTGACAAATCTGCAACTACAGTGCCTTGTGCTTGTACCCTTAAAGTGTTTTTCTGAATTATTTTTTTTTTTTAGATGTACTGTTTATATAAAATGTAACATGCTGACTGCCTGCAATAACCACTAGAGGGAGCTTACTGCATACTGTTATGCATTTGACTCAATGGTAAGACAATATTCCTCATGCTCCCTTTAGTGGTGACTGGAGGGGGGGGGGGCACATATTATCTTTTAAAGGGAATCTTTGACCATGATAAACTGCTGATAACAGTAGGTATCAGAAGTACTGAGAGAATGAAAGTTTTTTCTGCCTGATTCTACTCTGTAAAAAGGGTTTTCCAAGATTTAAATACTATCCTCTGGATAGGTCATCAGTATCTGATTGGTGGGGACCCCCGCCGAGCAGCAGTTTGAGAAGGCAACAGCACTCCTGTGAGCACCGCGGTCTTCTCTCTGCTCACCAAGCACAGCACTGTACACTGTATAGCAGCTGTGCTTGGTATTGCGCTCAGCCTCATTCACTTCTAAGGGGTTTAGCTGCTCTTAGGCCAAGTGACCAATGAACGTGTCGTCACTGGCCTAGGGAAAGCTGAGAGAAGGCCGCGGAGCTAATGCAAACTCCATTGCCTTCTCAAACAGTGGAGTGTTGGACCCCCACCAATCTAATACTGATGACCTATCCAGAGCATAGGTCATCAGTACTTAAAGGGGTTGTCTCATCATGGACAATGGGGGCATATCCTAGTCTTATAGGTGTGGGTCCTACCGCTGGGACCCGCACCTATATCGAGAACAGAGCCCCGCAAGGTGGTGGCTGGAGGACTCCGGTCCAACCACCACCAAGTTGGCTCCCCATAGAAATGAATAGGAGCGTAGCACGCATGCGTGGCCCCCACTCCCATTAATTTTTATGGGGCCGATGGAAATAGCCGAGCACGCGCAGTGCGCCCTCCTTCACTTACGGGGCTCAGTTCTAAATATAGGTGCGGGTCCCAGCGGTGGGACCCCAGTGGTGGGTCCCATGGGTGGCCCCTACTGGCGGATCCAGGGGGGGGCAACGGGGCAATTGGCCCCCTGAGCTAGCGGCCCTGCTCAGAAGTGGGGGGGGGGGCGGCAGCGGCAGGGCACAGGGAGATGAGCGCTTCCATTTTGGAAGCGCTAATCTTCATAGTCACCACTGTATCTGGTCCTTCTTGATTACATCAAATGTAGCCCCCTCCCCTCTTGTTCACACCTGATTGAACACTGAGTGGTATAAATCTAAGTTCCTAGGTCTTTCAGACCTTGGTCTTTCCAAATGCAACATCTTTCAAGTGCAACTCTTAAGTGCACATACTGAATTATACCAGAATTGGACCAGAAGGGGACCACAGGTAATTACAGACATAGTTAATGAAAACGTTTCAATTTTTCATCTTACTCTTCCCACTTTTCCACAACCTCCTGAAATACCCCCACATCCATTCACCCAGCAAGGAACTATTAATCTCTTCCTCCATCTTACCTTCTCATCTGACCGCTTGCACAAACCTGTTTGACAACATAAAACACCTCCTTCCCAAACACACACAGATACCTAATGCCCTCTCCTATTCTCACCTATTAACACTTTCTCTGCTTCTCCTTATTGCTGGTGATATCTCTCCAAATCCAGGCCCCCCTCAGCAACTCCCCACTATCACCTCCATGTCCCACTACAAATCTCCTTCTACAAATTTCTGCAATCCCTTAAACCTAATAACCATTCCTCTGACACCCTGCTCCTTTGGTTCCTCTTGCAGGAGCATTATATAATGCACGCTCTGTCTGTAACAAACTGTCCTACATTCATGAACTTTTCATCTCTCAAAACCTTTACTTTCTGGGTCTCACAGAAACATGACTGACACCCTCTGACACCTCCTCCCGTGCTGCATAGTGGTTTTTATTTCACTCACACCCCCCGCCCCGGCTGCAAACTTGGTGGAGGAGTTGGTCTTTTCCTATCAGACACCTGCTCCTACAGCCCAACTCCACTGCCACCCTCCATTACGCTCACCTCATTTGAAGTACACTCCGTTTGCATCTACTCTCCCTCCAACCTTCAAGTAGCCGTCATGTACCGCCCCCCAGGCCCAGCCAACATCTTTCTTGACCACTTTAACACTGGCTACTACACTTTCTTTCTTCAGACATCCCCACTATCATCATGGATGACTTAACATCCCTATTGACACCTGCCACTCGGCCGCCTCTAAACTCTTGTCACTTTCTTCCTCCTTCGGTCTATCACAGTGGTCTTCCGCTACCACCCACAGAGATGGTCACACTCTGGATCTTATCTTTACCCGCCTCTGCTCCCTATCTAACCTTTCTAATTTGCCTCTCCCCCTATTTGACCACAACCTACTCACCTTCTCTTCATTGGTCTCTTCTGCTGCTCCCCCGGTCCACACACTAGCACACCCCCGCAGGAACCTTAAACATCTCGACTTTCGCTTGCTTTCTGACTCTCTTCCCCCACTCTCTACCATCTGTTCCCTCCAAGACACAGATGCTGCTACCACCCTATATAACACCACAATAAGTACAGCTCTGGACACTGTTGCCCCCCTCACACACAACAAAACCCGAAAAATTAACAGACAACCCTGGCACACCAACCTGACCAAAAAACTCAGACAAGCTTCCAGGGCTGCTGAGCGGCGATGGAAGAAATCCCATTCTAAAGATCATTTCACCACATACAAGCAATCCCTCCTCATATTCAAATCCTCACTCGCTGATGCAAAACAGGCCAACTTTTCATCTCTCATATCTTCCCTGGCCCACAGCCCTAAACAACTTTTTAACACTTTTAACTCCCCTCTCCGTCCCCCAGCGCCCCCACCCTCTCCTCTCTTCTCAGCTGAGGACTTTGCCAAATATTTCAAACAAAAGATAGTCCACATCAGAGAAAGCTTTACTACACAGTCCCCAAAAACCCTCTACACAACTGCTCGGTCCTCTTCTCCCAAAACCCGCTTCTCCACCATTACAGAAGAAAAACTCTCCACTCTACTCTCCAAATCTCATCTGACCACCTGTGCACCTGACCCAATCCCATCCCACCTCATCCCTAACCTCACCACAGTGTTTATCCCAGCCCTAACTAATCTCTTCAACCTATCACTAACCTCTGGTGTCTTCCCCCCTGCTTTTAAACATGCTACCATTACACCCATCCTCAAAAAGGCATAGCCTAGCAAATGGCCCCCATTGTCCATGATGAGACAACCCATTTAAGCCTCGGAAAACAACTTTAAGTGCACTGCAGGTGGAGCTTCATTGTGAAGTGTTCTCTGCTGTCACAGGCCCTCCCTTCTGCCCTGAATGCCAGCTCAGAGCAGGGGACCACTATAGCCACCCTTCAGAGCAGAGGAGAGGGTTTGTGAAGTAGCTCATTGCAGAGAGCAGAAAGCACATCCCAGTGAAGCTCTGCCTCTAGTGCATTTAAGTAACGGGCAAAATAAAACTGTATATTCACTAGGGCTGAAACGCTTACTCGAATTAATCGATTAACTCGACACAAAAAAATCATTGATGCAAATTTTTTGCATTGATGATTCATTTGTGCGATGTGATCATGGAGTGTGAGTGAAGAGCTTGCTATTACTCACACTCCATGGTCATCCACCTACCCGCGCAGCGTTGCACTGGATCCTAATGTACATACATCGTCAGGACATAGTGCATGTAAGCACGCACTATGACCTGACCCTATGTAAAGTCAGGTCCCAGTGCAATGCGTAAAGAAGAGGATGGAAGATCTCTGGAGTGTCTCCAGCGCCCCTACAGGAAAGGTAAGTATTTTAGTTCACTGGCGCTATGGCTGGGCACTGATGGCTAGGAGGGGGAGTGGGGGAACTGATGGCAGTGGGGGCAGCTGGTGGTACTGGGGGCGAGCTGGTGGCATTGGGGGAGGAGCTGGTGGCATTGGAGGGGGAGCTAATTGCACTGGGAGGGGGAGGAACTGATGACATGGGGAAGCTTGCGGCATTGGGGGAAGAGCTGGTGGCATTTAAGGGGGAACTGATGGCACTGAGGGGAGCTGGTGGCACTGCTGGAGGACGTAATTGCATTGGAGGGGAGACTGATGGCACTGGGGGGAGCTGGTGGCACTGGGGAAGGAACTAATGGCACTGGAGGGGGAACTGATGGCAAGGGATCTGATGAGTTTTTATAGAAAGTTTTTTTAATTAGCTTTTTCTTATTAGAGTACTCGATTAATCGTTGGATTAATCGGTAGAATACTTGATTACTAAAATAATCAATAGCTGCAGCCCTAATATTCACACTACTCCTGATGATTAAAAGCTCAACAAAAGGTGTTTGTCCTGCATGGTCAAAACTGCTGACAATTACCCTTTAAATCTACATTTATGCAAAGGTTTATTAACGCAGGTTGTTCCGGCAGAGGAACAGCCTGCCAGATCCGTGCTACTGCAAGTCCACCGTACTGCCGGTGGTCCACTCCGGGCTCATTCACTATAATGGGGGCGGGCCGGAGGTCCAGCTGCAGCATGGCAAACAAGCCGTGAGGGGGCCGGACAAAATATGCAGCGGGTCTATAAAAAAAAAAGGTTAGTAAAGTAAAATATATATTTTCTTTAAAACAACAAATACAGTACCTCCTTTTTAAATATATATCGTATAAAAAAAATTAACATAACTCATATCGCCTCATCCAAAAATGTCCAAAATAATAGGTTGTCATGTCATAAACAGTGAGCGCCATAAGTAAAAAAATCCCAATGGCAAAATTAATAAAGGTCCATCTGGGTGTTGAGGGCGTGTCCCTGCACAGTCTGACACTATCCAATCAAAGCTGTGATTATACACTTAGCAGGGAAACACCCCCAACTGGTAACACCTATCTGGACCTTCATTGCAAACTACTAGCAATTCTATATTAACTTCTAGCAGGAATGGCACAGCACAGAGTCTAAGGCTGAGTTCACACGGGCGAGATTTCCGCGCTGAATCCGGACATGAGCTGTGATTTTCCCTTATAACATGGTTATAAGGGAAAATAATAGCATTCTTAATACAGAATGCATAGTACAATTAAAAAAGAATTTAACTCACCCTAATCCACTTTGTCGCGCAGCCGGCATCTCTTCTGTCTTCTTCTTTGCTGTGTACAGGAAAGGGACCTGTGGTGACGTCACTCCGGTCATCACATGATCCATCACCATGGTAAAAGATCATGTGATGGACCATGTGATGACCGGAGTGACGTCACCACAGGTCCTTTTCCTGCACACAGCAAAGAAGAAGACAGAAGAGATGCCGGCTGCGCGAGCAAGTGGATTAAGGTGAGTTAAAAATTATTATTATTTTTTTAACCCCTCCTGCGCTATTGTACTAAGCATTCTGTATTAAAGAATGCTATTATTTTCCCTTATAAGCATGTTATAAGGGAAAATAACAAAATCTACACAACCCTGATCCCAAACCCGAACTTCTGTGAAGAAGTTCGGGTTTGGGTACCAAACATGCCGATTTTTCTTACGCGAGTGCAAAACGCATTACAATGTTTTGCACTCGCGCAGAAAAATTGTGCATGTTTCCACAACGCACCCACACCTTTTCCCACAATGCCCGTGTGAACCCAGCCTAAGGCCTCTTTCACACGAGAGTGACGGATTAGGTCCGGATGCATTCAGGGTGCGCTGAGTGAAACTCGCACAATTTTGCAAGCAAGTTCAGTCAGTTTTGTCTGCGATTGCGTTCAGTTGTTCAGTTTTTTCCGCGTGGGTGCTTTGCGTTTTGATATGTTTTTCACGCGCGTGATAAAATACTGAAGGTTTACAAACAACATCTCCTAGCAACCATCAGGGAAAAACGCATCGCACCCGCACTTGCTTGCGGATGCAATGCGTTTTTCACCCAGCCCCATTCACTTCTATGCTGCGATTTTCACGCAACGCAGAACTGATGCGTGAAAAAAAAAAACGCTCATGTACACAGACCCATTGAAATGAATGGGTCAGGATTCAGTGCGGGTGCTATGCGTTCACGTCACGCATTGCACCCGCGCGGAAAACTCGCTCGTGTGAAAGGGGCCTTAAGAATAGATGCTCAAGAATTGTTACTCCATGAGGAATACAAGTAGTTACTAAAACAGACCTGTCAGGAGAGGGGATAAAGGGTACCTTCACTTTTACAACCATTTTAATTGCTCTGATGCATTGGAGCAGCTTTACATATAGCTTTGGTTCTAAATATCCTACCGTTCTGTGTACACAGCTCCCCTGCAGGATTATGTGTCTCGATTGTTACAGATTAACAGGTAAAACCTGACAAACGCTACTACTGTGGTGCTGCGGTGGGACGAGGACTGTGATGCTGATGCCAGCCTGGCAGCTGTGCCATTGTAATGTCTGCAGTGCTTTTCACGACGCCAACGTGCAATGCGGAGTAAAAATGCCTCTTATTCTTATTTATTCTGTTCACGACATGACATGAAAGATGAAAAACATAGTTTTTGTGTTGCTTCCCTTATCTTGGCGCAGTCATTGGCACAGAGGGGGTTAATAGCTGCCTGGTTGCCAGGTAACGGTGGTGCGAGCAGCAGCAGTCCTCCCCGCAGCGCAAGCTGCATCTTGTTCCAAAGCTGACAAGTACAGTTCAATGGAAAAAGAGAAAAGCCCTAAGGATATCCATTGGTAGCATTTGGGGACTCACATTTACAGCGTGCAGGCCCCGACATGTACGCTAAAGGGAGCGAGAGATGTCAGCACCAAAATATATCAGGGGCATCACGGGGCCAGTGCCGTGCCACGGCGGAAAGAAAATAACCAGTGATAAAAGTCATTGTACTCGAGACGTTGCGATGCGCGGGGGGGATATTCTACGGAGCAGAATTTACCATGTAAAACTCATTGGCAATCGCTAAAAGGATGTTTGTGGTTGTAGTAGCTCTTCTGGTGCTTGTTGATTTAACCCCTTAACGTTTTTTTTTTTAACGTCTTGAGTCATAACTTAGTCATAGATTTTTTGGGCGGATGTAGCTGCAGGGAATAGTTTTTTATTTTCCTTTTTTAGCGAGAAGAGTATTTTTTAACAGCACTATTTTGGGGTACATATATTGAAAACATTTTATTTTATTTTGGGGGATATAAATGATTTTTTACAATCATTTTTATTGCAGTTTATTTTTTCTATTTTTATGTCATACGTATTCAGCAAATGCAATACAAATGTAATACAATACACTTACTAATGTATGGTCAGTGTCCATATTGCTTCCTATGCTGGCTGGATCCATGTTTCCATCACATTATACACTGCTTGTTTCCAGGGGTTACGGCCACCGCTGCAGCGCAGATACAGATGCTGCTACGTTCTACTCTTTCTGAATTTTGAAGTTCTGTTTGTTGATGTGTTTAATTGGATTAGAATTGGGGGCGCTGTTTTATTGCTTTCTATGGAAAGTATTTGCCATTGACAGTGGTAACATTTGGTATTGCAAGTGACAGATGTGACTCGTTTCAGTACAATAGCGGAGGTACTGAGCAATTTTTTGGAATTCCTCGTTATAAGCAGCATACATCTAAAAATCAAAAATAGTCACATACTCATCAGTTTTCCCATTGCCCCTTGTGCCGACAGTTCTATGGCCTTTGCCCGGTCTCCCACATATACACTACGTGCAGAATTATTAGGCAAATGAGTATTTTGACCACATCATCCTCTTTATGCATGTTGTCTTACTCCAAGCTGTATAGGCTCGAAAGCCTACTACCAGTTAAGCATATTAGGTGATGTGCATCTCTGTAATGAGAAGGGGTGTGGTCTAATGACATCAACACCCTATATCAGGTGTGCATAATTATTAGGCAACTTCCTTTCCTTTGGCAAAATGGGTCAAAAGAAGGACTTGACAGGCTCAGAAAAGTCAAAAATAGTGAGAGATCTTGCAGAGGGATGCAGCACTCTTAAAATTGCAAAGCTTCTGAAGCGTGATCATCGAACAATCAAGCGTTTCATTCAAAATAGTCAACAGGGTCGCTAGAAGCGTGTGGAAACACCAAGGCGCAAAATAACTGCCCATGAACTGAGAAAAGTCAAGCGTGCAGCTGCCAAGATGCCACTTGCCACCAGTTTGGCCATATTTCAGAGCTGCAACATCACTGGAGTGCCCAAAAGCACAAGGTGTGCAATACTCAGAGACATGGCCAAGGTAAGAAAGGCTGAAAGACGACCACCACTGAACAAGACACACAAGCTGAAACGTCAAGACTGGGCCAAGAAATATCTCAAGACTGATTTTTCTAAGGTTTTATGGACTGATGAAATGAGAGTGAGTCTTGATGGGCCAGATGGCTGGATTGGTAAAGGGCAGAGAGCTCCAGTCCGACTCAGACGCCAGCAAGGTGGAGGTGGAGTACTGGTTTGGGCTGGTATCATCAAAGATGAGCTTGTGGGGCCTTTTTGGGTTGAGGATGGAGTCAAGCTCAACTCCCAGTCCTACTGCCAGTTTCTGGAAGACACCTTCTTCAAGCAGTGGTACAGGAAGAAGTCTGCAAGGTAAGAAAAACATGATTTTCATGCAGGACAATGCTCCATCACACGCGTCCAAGTACTCCACAACGTGGCTGGCAAGAAAGGGTATAAAAGAAGAAAATCTAATGACATGGCCTCCTTGTTCACCTGATCTGAACCCCATTGAGAACCTGTGGTCCATCATCAAATGTGAGATTTACAAGGAGGGAAAACAGTACACCTCTCTGAACAGTGTCTGGGAGGCTGTGGTTGCTGCTGCACACAATGTTGATGGTGAACAGATCAAAACACTGACAGAATCCATGGATGGCAGGCTTTTGAGTGTCCTTGCAAAGAAAGGTGGCTATATTGGTCACTGATTTGTTTTTGTTTTGTTTTTGAATGTCAGAAATGTATATTTGTGACTGTTGAGATGCTATATTGGTTTCACTGGTAAAAATAAATAATTGAAATGGGTATATATTTGTTTTTTTGTTAAGTTGCCTAATAATTATGCACAGTAATAGTCACCTGCACACACAGATATCCCCCTAAAATAGCTAAAACTAAAAACAAACTAAAAACTACTTCCAAAAATATTCAGCTTTGATATTAATGAGTTTTTTGGGTTCATTGAGAACATGGTTGTTGTTCAATAATAAAATTAATCCTCAAAAATACAACTTGCCTAATAATTCTGCACTCCCTGTATTTGGCACTGCGATGATGTAGATCTTTACATCGTTTTATCTTTGGCCCTTTCTTATAAAGATGGTGATGCACTCGGCAAGCTTGTAACCTCAGTGAGACTAGTCTGGGCCCCCCACATGGCCCTTAGCACCCACTATAGGCTACATTCAAACGACCGTGGTGCCACCATGCCCGTGTTGTGGACTTCAATGGGTCCACAATCCGCAAGATGTGGTGAAGAATAGGACATGTTCTATCTTTTGTGGCGCAGAGACACAGACTCTAAAGTCCACGGAAGGGCTTACGTGTGTTTACATGTGCTTCAGGGTCTGTGCCTCCGCGGCGCAAAAGATAGGACATGTCCTATTCTTCACCACATCTTGCGAACCGTGGTCCCATTGAGTTCACACGGCCGGTGCTCGTGTTTTGCGGACCCGCAGTTTGCGGTCTGCAACACACGCGTACCTACCAACCGTCCTGGATCCAGCGGGACAGTCCCAGATTTCAGTGGCTGTCCCAGTACGGGGGAGGTATATCCCACTTTTTGGAAGCTGTCCCAGTTTCCATAGGAAGCAGAGACAGCTGTCTGTAATGATGAAGCATGAGCCGCCCGGCCGCTCTCTGCTCCATCATTAGGGTATGTTCACACACAGTAGACATGATGCAGATTTTCAGTATGGGTGTGAAAAATCTATAGTGTATTACAGTACCAGCAAAGAAGAAGACGTATTACGACCCTTCATCCGACGGCTGTGGAGAAAATCAACCACACTATCGGCACATAACCTCTAATGGCAGAAATCTGTGACAGCATTATGCTATGAATCTTTTTGTCGCTGTGGAAATACGGCAGGTACACATGTCCTCTGTGGACATACAGCAGGTACACATGTCCTCTGTGGACATACAGCAGGTACACATGTCCTCTGTGGACATACAGCAGGTACACATGTCCTCTGTGGACATACAGCAGGTACACATGTCCTCTGTGGACATACAGCAGGTACACATGTCCGCTGTGGACTTACGGCAGGTACACATGTCCTCTGTGGACATACAGCAGGTACACATGTCCTCTGTGGACATACGGCAGGTACACATGTCCTTGGTAGACATACGGCAGGTACACATTTCCTGTCTGGACTTACAGCAGGTACACATGCCCACTGTGGACTTACCGTAGGTACACATGTCCGCGCTGGACTTACAGCAGGTACACATGTCCTTGGTGGACTTACGGCAGGTACACATGTCCGCTGTGGACATATGGCAGGTACACAGGTCCGCTATGGACTTACAGCAGGTACACATGTCCGCTGTGGACTTACAGTAGGTACACATTTCCGCTATGGACTTACAGCATCTACTCATGTCCTCTATGGACTTACGGCAGGTACACCTGTCCGCTATGGACTTACAGCAGGTACACATGTCCTCTGTGGACATACAGCAGTAACACATGTCCTCTGTGGACATACAGCAGGTACACATGTCTTCTGTGGACTTACAGCAGGTACACATGTCCTCTGTGGACATAGCAGGTACACATGTCCTCTGTGGACATACAGCAGGTACACATGTCCTCTGTGGACATACAGCAGGAACACATGTCCTCTGTGGACATACAGCAGGTACACATGTCCGCTGTGGACATACAGCAGGTACACATGTCCTCTGTGGACATACAGCAGGTACACATGTCCTCTGTGGACATACAGCAGGTACACATGTCCTATGTGGACATACAGCAGGTACACATGTCAGCTGTGGACATACGGCAGGTACACATGTCCACTGTGGACATACGGCAGGTACACATGTCCACTGTGGACATACGGCAGGTACACATGTCCTCTGTGGACATACAGCAGGTACACATGTCCTCTGTGGACATACGGCAGGTACACATGTCCTTGGTAGACATACGGCAGGTACACATGTCCTGTCTGGACTTACAGAAGGTACACATGCCCACTGTGGACTTACCGTAGGTACACATGTCCGCGCTGGACTTACAGCAGGTACACATGTCCTTGGTGGACTTACGGCAGGTACACATGTCCGCTGTGGACATATGGCAGGTACACAGGTCCGCTATGGACTTACAGCAGGTACACATGTCCGCTGTGGACTTACAGTAGGTACACATTTCCGCTATGGACTTACAGCATCTACTCATGTCCTCTATGGACTTACGGCAGGTACACCTGTCCGATATGGACTTACAGCAGGTACACATGTCCTCTGTGGACATACAGCAGTAACACATGTCCTCTGTGGACATACAGCAGGTACACATGTCTTCTGTGGACTTACAGCAGGTACACATGTCCTCTGTGGACATACGGCAGGTACACATGTCCTCTGTGGACATACAGCAGGTACACATGTCCTCTGTGGACATACAGCAGGAACACATGTCCTCTGTGGACATACAGCAGGTACACATGTCCGCTGTGGACATACAGCAGGTACACATGTCCTCTGTGGACATACAGCAGGTACACATGTCCTCTGTGGACATACAGCAGGTACACATGTCCTATGTGGACATACAGCAGGTACACATGTCAGCTGTGGACATACGGCAGGTACACATGTCCACTGTGGACATACGGCAGGTACACATGTCCTCTGTGGACATACAGCAGGTACACATGTCCTCTGTGGACATACAGCAGGAACACATGTCCTCTGTGGACATACAGCAGGTACACATGTCCGCTGTGGACATACAGCAGGTACACATGTCCTCTGTGGACATACAGCAGGTACACATGTCCTCTGTGGACATACAGCAGGTACACATGTCCTCTGTGGACATACAGCAGGTACACATGTACGCTGTGGACATACGGCAGGTACACATGTCCACTGTGGACATACAGTAGGTACACATTTCCGCTATGGACTTACAGCATCTACTCATGTCCTCTATGGACTTACGGCAGGTACACCTGTCCGCTATGGACTTACAGCAGGTACACATGTCCGCTGTGGACCTACGGAAGGTACACATGTCCTCTGTCGACATGCGGCAGTTACATATGTCCGCTGTGGACTTACGGCAGGTACACATGTCCTCTGTGGACTAACGGCAGGTACACATGTCCTCTGTGGACATACAGCAGGTACACATGTCCCCTGTGGACATACAGCAGGAACACATGTCCTCTGTGGACATACAGCAGGTACACATGTCTGCTGTGGACATACAGCAGGTACACATGTCCTCTGTGGACTTACGGCACGTACACATGTCTTATGTGGACATACAGCAGGTACACATGTCCTCTGTGGACATACAGCAGGTACACATGTCCTCTGTGGACATACAGCAGGTCCTCTGTGGACATACAGAAGGTACACATGTCCTCTGTGGACATACAGCAGTAACACATGTCCTCTGTGGACATACAGCAGGTACACATGTCCCCTGTGGACATACAGCAGGAATACATGTCCTCTGTGGACATACAGCAGGTACACATGTCCGCTGTGGACATACAGCAGGTACACATGTCCTCTGTGGACTTACGGCACGTACACATGTCTTATGTGGACATACAGCAGGTACACATGTCCTCTGTGGACATACAGCAGGTACACATGTCCTCTGTGGACATACAGCAGGTCCTCTGTGGACATACAGAAGGTACACATGTCCTCTGTGGACATACAGCAGTAACACATGTCCTCTGTGGACATACAGCAGGTACACATGTCTTCTGTGGACTTACAGCAGGTACACATGTCCTCTGTGGACATAGCAGGTACACATGTCCTCTGTGGACATACAGAAGGTACACATGTCCTCTGTAGACATACAGCAGGTACACATGTCCTCTGTGGACTTACGGCAGGTACACATGTCCTCTGTGGACATACGGCAGGTACACATGTCCTTGGTGGACTTACGGCAGGTACACATGTCCGCTGTGGACATATGGCAGGTACACATGTCCACTGTGGATTTACAGCAGGAACACATGTCCTCTGTGGACATACGGCAGGTACACATGTCCGCTGTGGACTTACAGTAGGTACACATGTCCACTGTTGACGTACGGCAGGCACAAATGTCCGCTGTGGACATACGGTAGGTACACCTTTCTGCTATGGCCTTAAAGCATATACTCATGTCCTCTGTGGACATTCAGCAGGAACCCATGTCCTCTGTGGACATACGGCAGGTACACATGTCCGCTGTGGACATACAGCAGGTACACATGTCCTCTGTGGACATACAGCAGGCACACATGTCCTATGTGGACATACAGCAGGTACACATGTCCTCTGTGGACATACAGCAGTAACCCATGTCCTCTGTGGACATACAGCAGGTACACATGTCCTCTGTGGACTTACAGCAGGTACACATGTCCTCTGTGGACATAGCAGGAACACATGTCCTCTGTGGACATACAGCAGGTACACATGTCCTCTGTGGACATACAGCAGGTACACATGTCCTCTGTGGACATACAGCAGGTACACATGTCCTCTGTGGACATACAGAAGGTACACATGTCCTCTGTGGACATACAGCAGGTACACATGTCCTCTGTGGACTTATGGTAGGTACACATGTCTGCTGTGGACATACAGCAGGTACACACGTCCTCTGTGGACATACAGCAGGTACACATGTCCTCTGTGGACTTACGGCACGTACACATGTCTTATGTGGACATACAGCAGGTACACATGTCCTCTGTGGACATACAGCAGGTACACATGTCCTCTGTGGACATACAGCAGGTCCTCTGTGGACATACAGAAGGTACACATGTCCTCTGTAGACATACAGCAGGTACACATGTCCTCTGTGGACATACAGAAGGTACACATGTCCGCTGTGGACTTACAGTAGGTACACATGTCCACTGTTGACGTACGGCAGGCACAAATGTCCGCTGTGGACATACGGTAGGTACACCTTTCCGCTATGGCCTTACAGCATATACTTATGTCCTCTGTGGACATACAGCAGGAACACATGTCCTCTGTGGACATACGGCAGGTACACGTGTCCTCTGTGGACATACAGCAGGAACACATGTCCTCTGTGGACATACGGCAGGTACACATGTCCTCTGTGGACATACAGCAGGAACACATGTCCTCTGTGGACATACGGCAGGTACACGTGTCCTCTGTGGACATACAGCAGGAACACATGTCCTCTGTGGACATACAGCAGGTACACATGTCCTCTGTGGACTTACGGCAGGTACACATGTCCTCTGTGGACATACAGCAGGTACACATGTCCTCTGTGGACTTACAGCAGGTAGATTTATTCAATAGGTTTCAGCCATGAGTGGGTCCGCAACATGGCAATTGAAAAACTGCAGCATTGTCAAAACCCTCCGTGTGAACACAGGCTTACTCACTTCTACTGCTGCCAATTTTTGCCGCTGTAATTCAGTTCAGGCACTGAGCGCAACACCGTCTTGATCACTGCAGTGCCAAAAAAAGGTAAGTGAATGATGCCTTAGAGTACGTCTACATGGCGACACATTTCATGTAATGTATTATAATGGTGTCGCCATGTGACATACTGCAACGTTATAGTCACACAAAAAATCTGAGTCTGATTACTTGGCGACTGTCTCGTCGCGGTATTTAGCATGTCGCATTACGACACCGTTGAAATACATTTAACGAAATGTCGCCATGTAGCTGTACCCTAATGTGGTTGGTAAGGACCCGCCTTCGGTGCCCCCTCTCAGTCTGCCCCCGCTAGCAGGGCACCTGTTCCCATACAGCAATGCCAGGTAACCTGTGGACAGGAGTAGAGAAGAGCGAAGTTTACAAAAATTTGATTTGGCCTCTTTGCTGAATTTCACAAAGAAATTCGCTTTGTGAACTTGTGTTTTGAGTTCTGCGTCCAAAGTTTGGGTTTTTGAAGAATCCCGTTATGGATTCCAAATTCCGTTATGGTCCGTGGTAGCGGAATCCATAACGGGATTCTTCGATAACCCGACTCGAACTTTGGACGCAGAACTCAAAACACAAGTTCGCTCAACACTATTTGTGACAAATTACTTCATCATGAAGCACAAGTAGCGGGTGAAATGACGGGGAACGGCGATTGTGCCACCCCCCCCCCCCCCGTCATTGAACCCCTCAGATGCCGCATTCATTGTTGATCGCAGCATCTGAGATGAAAAATAAGGGCTTTCAGGGGTTAATCAGTAAAAAATAAAATACCTTATCCATCTGAGCGTCAAGATTGAAGATCCTGGCAGCGCGGTGATGTTGTACGTCACCGCACACAAGATTTTGATCGGGACGTTCAATCACAATGGCCGCGGTGGACTTTTTGCACTTAAATGGATGAGTCGAGTATAAATTTATTTTTTCCCCATCATTTTTGTGAAAATTGATCAGTCACCACGAATCATGAGGAAATCCGAATTTTCCCTGAAATTCGGATGGGATACTTCCAAATCACTCAAGACCAGACAGGAGGTAGGTGCCCACATAGATGTGTGAATAAGCTCTGCACTGCACCCAGCAGAGCCTGTTGGGAGTCGTAGTTTCCCCGCAGCTGGCACAGCGGCTTCCTCCTCCCACAGGCGGACCCTGTGCTCGGTGCTGTGCCTTTCCCACACTGAGGGGCGGGCGGGCTCCCCGGGGAAATCCGGCTCCATGAGGCTTTAACCGGCCGAGCAGCTGCTTCCTTCCATTATCCTATTTACACTCAGCTAAGCCTCGGCCGGGGAGGGATGTGACAGGCCGCCGCTGCCAGCCGAGGTACCCACCGGGCCAGGTAAGTGCCAGCCCAGGCACGGGCCGAGAGGGTGAAGCAGCAGGGGCATGCTGCAGAAATGGGGGACAGCCCATGGACAAGTCTACCTGTGACTGGGCATCTGTGCCCCTGGTAACACAGGTGGCACTGGCATCCCTTAGATGGAGCAGACCAGCGCCCAGCTGGGGTCACTCTGCCCCATCCAAAACACTGCCCGTGCCCAGTTGGCTGTAGCATTGTCGGAGTGGTGGGAGTCTGCCCATTGGGGACCCAAGTAGTCCAGAAAGCGGGGTACCCGGCTAATAGGTGGTCGGGTGCTCCTTCCTTCTCTCCATCTTAAACGAAGACCCTCAGATCCGTGGGCCCCCCTCCTATCAGACATGTCAGGGTGTTAATGTGCCGTAGATGTCTTTGCACATATGACAATTATGGGGTCTTCTGTGTGATAGTGATCTGCTTCTCTGCGGGACCCCCATCGCCCGCGGACCCCTTTATGAGGGTGAAAGTCACTATAGGGCTATTCCCTAATATGCTGTTTCTCCCCCTTTCACGTATATTGGGGCAGATTTATAGTCGTAAGGGTACTTTGACACTTGCGGCTGAGGATTCCGGCAGGCAGTTCCGTCGCCGGACGCAACCTGATGGCATTTGTCAGACGGATCCGGATGCATTGAAATACCGGAGCCGTCTCTCCAGAGTCATCCGGAAAAATGGATCCGGTATTTATTTTTATTTTTTTTGCATTTTTAAAGGTCCTAAAAGCCGGATCTGTTTTGCCGGAACACTTAATGCTGGATCCGGCATTCCGGCAAGTGTTCAGGATTTTTGGCTGGAGAGAAAACTGCAGCATGCTGCGGTATTTTCTCCGTACAAAAAAACATAAGAGGGACTTAACTGATGCATCCTGAACTGATTGCTCTCCATTCAGAATGCATTAGGATAAAACTGATCAGTTCTTTTCCGGTATTGAGCCCCTAGGACGGAACTCTGTGCCGGAAAAGAAAAATGTTAGTGTGAAAAGACCCTAATGTGTGAATGTACTGTGATTGCGGGTGTGCTTCCAATAATTAAAGGGGTCTTCCCACCTCAGACATTGATGGTGCATGGCTAGGATATGCCATCAATGTCAGATAAGTGCGGATCTCGCCTCTAGGACCTGCTCCTATATCCAGATTGGCCCCCGAAATGAAAGATAGCGCACCGCCCTCCATTCACCACCCTCCTTCACTTCAGACGCCACGTCCTGGAGATAGGAGCAGGTTCCATAGGTGGGACGCGCACCTCCTTGATGACATATTCTAGTGATAGGGAATACCCCTTTAAGCAGATGCTGTCCTCCGTGTATACCTGCGTTTTACCGCAGTCAGCATTGTATGAACGGACCCCTCACACGGGCACAGTGACAAATAGTAGTCCGATCCCTCCTGCTTTTAAAAGGAGCGATTGTCACAGTGTTTCTAGTAAATTGCTCATCCCGCAATTCCCTTAATATGGCACCAAGCCAGCGTGCAGAGGGTGGCATCTAATATTGTGTTTACTGGATAGACGCGTGGCAGGAGGTAAGGGTGAGGTCAGTGGGCAGATTAGCGGCGTTCATGTCACTGCCCTGTAAATATAGTAAACCCATCAATGTGAGATGTCAACAAGCCGGCCGCGAGTCCTCCTTGCGTGCTGCCACCTTGTTAGGTTTATTGATTCCCGCGGAGTGACGGGCTCCCGCTGACAGATGTCCTCACCGGTGGCTTATGTCACTTCTGGGAAATGCTTTCTATGATGTGACTGCAGAGGCTTCTTGACAGAGATGACGCCATTGTTTCTTCTTGTGTTTGCCAGGTGCCCCTTATGCCAGGAAAGGTACAAATTAAGCATGTCGGCCCAGGAAGGTGCCAGCCCGGCAGCGCCGAACCTGCACCCCATCAGCAGAACGTTAACCCTGCGGGGAAAACGTGAGCACGCGCATGCGGCGGAGGGCAGCGGTCATGGCACGGTTGCGGACTGTAAGAAGGTTCATAACTCCTTGAATAAGGTGACGGCCTGTTATCGGCAGCTGGTGATGTGCGTCGGGGGCACGTCGGACAGTCCTCGTCTACGGGAGGAGCTGGAGGAGAGTCGGAAGAAAGCCTTCGAGCTGAGCACAGGTGAGTGCAGCCCAAGGACAGAAGAAGAACATGTCCGGCCTGTGTTTTATAAGTGACTTAAAGGGAACCTGTCACCGGGATTTTGTGTATAGAGCTGAGGACATGGGCTGCTAGATGGCCGCTAGCACATCCGCAATACCCAGTCCCCATAGCTCTGTGTGCTTTTATTGTGTAATAAAAAAACTATTTGATACATATGCACATTAACCTGAGATGAGTCCTGTCCCTGAGATGAGTCCAGCGTGAAGGAGCCCAGCACCGCCCCGCATCTTAAGAATCTCCTCCTCCCCCGACGTCAGACAGCCAGAGCACCGTAATCTCGCGATGTGCGAGCTAGCGCATGCGCAGTTCATTCCCTGAGGCTGATGCCAGCACAGGGAAGGAACACTATGACGACACTGCGCATGCGCTAGCTCGCGCATCGCGAGATTATGGCGCTCTAGCTTTCTGATGTCGGGGAGGAAGGAGGACATTCTGAGGATGCGAGGCGATGCTGGGCTTCTTCACACTGGACTCATCTCAGGGACAGGACTCATCTCAGGTTAATTTGCATATGTATCAAATCGTGTTTTTTTTTACACAAGAAAAGCATACAGAGCTATGGAGACTGGACATTGCGGATGTGATAGCGGCCATCTAGCAACCCATGTCCTCAGCTCTATACACAAAATCCCGGTGACAGGTTCCCTTTAAGGGAATCCTCTTGTAAGCAATTGCCTTATGTACATCATATGACATGCACCGTAAACTGTATTCTGCAGAGTAAATTTAAAGGAACACTCCTTGCAAAACATATCCACTGCGTTATGTATAGCGCAGGGCCCAAGGGGGTGGAGCATGACACAAAGAACACAAAAGAGAGCCTGAGTCCTGCTCCACCCTCTCAGGCATAACACAGTGTATTGTATTGGTTTTGCTCAGAATGCCCCTTTTTAAAGGGGATTAGTGGGAGTACAGTATTGATGATCTGTCCTCAGCGTGGGTCATCCATATCCCACACCAGTGCTCCTCATGGCATATCAAGCACAGTGCTCTCCATTGCATAGTGGCTGTGCTGGGTACTGCAGCTCAGGACCAATCACTTGAATGGGACCGAGGTGCACATGGGTCACGTGACCAACGTCGCAGCGCTCGACTGTGGCCTTTTCAAACAGCTGATTGGTGGGGGCCCTGGCTGTTGAACCCCACTACCACTGATCTGCTAGTAATGACCTACCCTGAAGATAGGTTATCTATATTTTACTCCTGGAAAACCCCTTTTAGATAAGTTCGGCAAAACTGAAAATGAGTCATTTAGCTGCAGTTCTGACACGTTTTGCCTCACTGTGACTTTCCTGCTTACCACGATTCCAGAGATCTGCCATTGTTTTCTTCTAACATTTAGATAGCTGCCCATATACATGCGTACTGTGTTGTGGAGGGGAAAAGGGGGTCATCAGCCACCTCCGAATGTCTTACTTCCCTCAGGATCAAAGGATCGGGCACGTGGAAAAAATCAGAGCACGCCCCATACACATTAGATAGTTGGCCAGTATGACGAAGCTTACACCCATGTGTATGAGTAGCTTAAAGGGCTTGTCCATCCCAGAAAAAAAGGGGCAGAATGGGTTAAAGCGGTTGTCTCACTTCAGCACGTGGCATTTATCATGTAGAGAAAGTTACTACAAGGCACTTACTAATGTATTGTGATTGTCCATATTGTCTCCTTTGCTGGCTGGATTCCCTTTTCCATCACATTATGTGCTGCTCGTTTCCATGGTTACAGACCA
Organism: Bufo gargarizans; assembly: GCF_014858855.1. Classification (NCBI taxonomy): domain Eukaryota; kingdom Metazoa; phylum Chordata; class Amphibia; order Anura; family Bufonidae; genus Bufo; species Bufo gargarizans. The sequence goes on from NC_058085.1 coordinate 291,827, forward strand.
CCCTGCAATCCAGCAGCAGTGGTCGTGCTTGCACAATATAGGAAAAAGCACTAGCCTGTGTGCACTCCCACGGAGAGGCTGACGCTTTTTCCTATATTGTGCAAGCACGACCACCACTGCTGGATTGCAGGGTGGTCTGTAACCATGGAAACGAGCAGCGTATAATGTGATGGAAAAATGAATCCATCCAGCAAAGGAGGCAATATGGACAATCACAATACATTAGTAAGTGCCTTGCATTAACTTTCTCTACATGATTACTGAAGTGAGACAACCCCTTTAAAAAATAAATAAAAGCAATACCCATTTTACTGATCTTCTGCTGCTTGCTCAATCCTCTATGTGGCTGCTTGGCACAGTGGTCGCCCATCTCAGCTGATGACTGGCTGAGAAGTCACATTTCCTTTTTCTGGAAGAATCAGGACGTGTAGGTGCTGGCAGAGGGACCCGGAAAGGTAAAGTTAGAAAGTTTAAAAAAATATAATAAATCCTGGTTTGAGTACCCCTTTAAGTGTCAGATGAGGTCTGTACTGCCTCCTGACTGCTGAGAGGTGTGGTGCTCTGATTTATTGTAAAGTAGTGCTCCGGAGGCCTCTCAGTATACATGTAGCCTGGACTGTACTGTGCTATGGACTGGTTTTGGCTTTGACCTTTGAGACAAATGATACGGGGAAGATCTGCTTTGTCATAGTATTGTCAGCGCGCAGAGACCCCTGTGTACATATTACTCTCGCATGCTCGGATACCTATATGCAGTGTATACGGACCCCGGCGTCAATTATCCAGCAGCGCTCGTCTGCTGAGCCATGGGCCGAGAAGAACATCTAAAGGGGTATCTCCTCATTGCTGAGCCTCCAGGGGACGTGACAGCGGAGAACACCCACCTGTACACGCTCACTGCTCTATTAAAATGATTTTACTTCATGCCATCTAGCACAGGGATGACGGTATAATGATGGCTGCCGGGCAGCACACTGATATTAATGGCATCTCGCTCCTAATGGCTACGTGAATTCATTAAAAAAATATAGTAGTTAATTTAGGCTTATTAAGCAGAGAGGGAGACATCAGGAACTGAAGTATTAGGGCAGGGATGGCCAACCTGTGGCTCTCCAGCTGTTGTAAAACTACAACTCCCACCATGCTTTGCTGTAGACTGATGGCTATAGGCAGTGTGGGCATGCTGGGAGTTGTAGTTTTGCAACAGCTGGAGAGCCTCAGGTTGGCCATCCCTGTATTAGGGGATCTCACAATCAGTTATTATATGCCCCCCCCCCAAGACAGTACTGACTACCGTTATAAAGGAAAGATACTGCTGTGATCATTAGGGAGGCAGTCATAGGCAGGGTTCTCGCATACCAGTCCCGTCTGATCTCTGTCTGCATTTTTTGGGAGGTGCTCTGCCCTCTCTCTTTGGACAAGCTCTGCTCAACTCTCCTTAGAAAGATGAGTGAGCGGTGTACGGGCTGATGGAACGTGTAAGGAGCCATACACCACGCTTCACTGACCGAGGAGACCCCAGCTCAGCACTTCAGCCCCTTCAATTTAGCATCAAGTGGGGTCTTGGCACCTAGTCCCTCACTCGCTATGGCATGCCAAAAGTTTTATAAGATGACACTTTAGTCAATCAAGCACCTAATGCAAATACGTATTCAAGTGTCCGCTGGCCGTTCTCTCATCAGGGAAGAGTCCGGAGTTCGTGGGCCACTTGCGTGGTGCCCTCTCCATTCACCTCTATGGGAGTTGTGGAAATAGCCAAGTGCGCTCGCTCGTTCTTTTTCGGAACTCGAATAGAAGTGAATGGAGAGCATGCCATGCATGGGCAGTGTGCCCTTTTTCGCTTCAGGGGGCCCTGTTCTAGAGATAGAGGTGGGAACCGCGTCTATCTGACATTCGTGGCATATCCTAGAGATATGCACCAATGTGTGAGATTACACATGACTGCTGGTTCCCTGATTTCCTTAGAATAGGTCATCACTATCAGATTGGTGGAGATCCAGCTGCCAGCACCACTATGGACCAGCTGTCTGAGGGAACCACTGCGCCCCAGAGCAGAATGAATGGGAGAGAGCTGCAATACCATTCACACCCGCTACGCAGTTTGGAAAGCGGTGCTGTTCTGGTGTCTGGTCCAGAGCACTGGGGGGGGGGAATCTGGAGTCAGACCCCCAATGATCTGATATTGATGACCTGTTCAAGGATAAGTCTTCAATATTAAGGTCCTAGAAAACACTTGTAGTTTGGTGTCTCCAGAGTCCTTTATTGCTGCTGCTGGCACCTAGACATCTGTAGAATTCCTCTGGACCTGCTCTGGTCTGTAGCTCTTCTACTTCTTAGCTTCTATTTGGATGTATTTAGATTCTAAATAGTCGGTAGAGGCCATTTTTTTCCCTCAGGACAGAATTTGGGGGGTACTAACTCTCATTGGGGGGGGGGAGCGCCTTAGTCGGCTTGAGGAGACTTATAGGCCATTCATGCTCCTCTGGAATTCTGGGAAGAAAGGGATGCAAATGAGCTCTTAACAAGCTCTGCCTCTAATGCCACCAGATGTAAGGCAGCTATCCTATAAGTCAGTGTCCATCCCTTCCCAGAATTCCAGAGGACCATTTATGGCCTATAAGTCTCCTCATGCCGATTAAGGCGCTCTCTCCCCAAGGAGCCATAGTACCCCCCCACATCCTGACTTGGCCTCTCACCCAGTTAAGCCAGTACTCTCTGCTCTGTACTGATGAGGGGCAATTACCTAGAAACAGGTGTCTACAGATGAGTTGCTGGTTTATTTAATATCTGAGTCATGTCTCAAGGCCTGTTTAAAGGGTTGAACATTGACTTATAGGAGAGCTGCCTTACATCTGGTGGCATCAGAGGCAGAGCTTGTTAAGAGCTCATTTGCATCCCTTTCTTCCCTCAGGACACTAATCGTAAAGGGATTTAACAATGTATTTGCTCCAGTTTTCTGGTAAAATTCTGGAATCTGCAGGGCGTTATATTTATGAAGCTGCCAATTTTATCAACACAAAATGTTTGTGACACTTTTCCACTAAACAGGACCAGTGATGACCTGTCGATGACTTTAACCTTGAATAGTTATGCCACGTTAGAAACCTATGCCCACAGGATTAGATGGTCAGTCGGTCCTGCAGGATAACATTTCCAGCAGTTCCATAGAGAATGAATAGAGCAGCAGTAGACATGCGCGACCTGCATTTCCATTCATATGGGGGACACCTGACCCCCTCCCCCCAGCAAACAGCTGACTTTTCTGGCTAGAAGGTCATAGACTTGGTCCAGTGGTCGATTTTGAGTAGTATAATCACAGAAAGAACGGTTTTGAGAGACATAAAGCAGGATTCAGATGGTGTGGATGGACAGACATTTTGTAGACAGAAAGTGGCTAGATACGAAGATAAAGAGGTGGAGTCGGGAACAAGACTAGAAGGTAGAAGTTAAGCGGACCATACATAGTAGATAACGGCTGAACTCGCAGATTTCTGCAGGACCGGCTGTCCATCTAATACAGTCAGATCCATAAATATTGGGACATCTACACAATTCTAACATTTTTGGCTCTATACACCACCACCATGGATTTGAAATTAAACGAACAAGATGTGCTTTAACTGCAGATTCAGGTCAGGTGATTGACTTGGCCATTGCATAACATTCTACTTCTTTCCCTTAAAAAACTCTTTGGTTGCTTTTGCAGTATGCTTTGGGTCATTGTCCATCTGCACTGTGAAGCGCCGTCCAATGAGTTCTGAAGCATTTGGCAGAATATGAGCAGATAATATTGCCCGAAACACTTCAGAATTCATCCTGCTGTCAACAGTCACATCATCAATAAATACAAGAGAACCAGTTCCATTGGCAGCCATACATGCCCACGCCATGACACTACCATCACCATGCTTCACTGATGAGGTGGTATGCTTAGGATCATGAGCAGTTCCTTTCCTTCTCCATACTCCTCCCTTCCCATTACTCTGGTACAAGTTGATCTTGGTCTCATCTGTCCATAGGATGTTGTTCCAGAACTGTGAAGGCTTTTTTAGATGTCGTTTGGCAAACTCTAATTTGGCCTTCCTGTTTTTGAGGCTCACCAATGGTTTACATCTTGTGGTGAATCCTCTGTATTCACTCTGGTAAAGTCTTCTCTTGAATTGTTGACTTTGACACACATACACCTACCTCCTGGAGAGTGTTCTTGATCTGGCAAACTGTTGTGAAGGGTGTTTTCTTCACCAGGGAAAGAATTCTTTGGTCATCCACCACAGTTGTTTTCCGTGGTCTCCTGGGTCTTTTGGTGTTGCTGAGCTCACCGGTGCGTTCCTTCTTTTTAAGAATGTTCCAAACAGTTGTTTTGGCCACGCCTAATGTTTTTGCTATCTCTCTGATGGGTTTGTTGTGTTTTCAGCCTAATGGTGGCTTGCTTTAGTAATAGTGACAGCTCTTTGGATCTCATCTTGAGAGTGGACAGCAACAGATTCCAAATGCAAATAGCACACTTGAAATGAACTCTGGACCTTTTATCTCCTCATTGTAATTGGGATAATGAGGGAATAACACACACCTGGCCATGGAACAGCTGAGAAGCCAATTGTCCCATTACTTTTGGTCCCTTAACAAGTGGGAGGCACATATGCAAACTGTTGCAATTCATACACCGTTCACCTGATTTGGATGTAAATACCCTCAAATTAAAGCTGACAGTCTGCAGTTAAAGCACATCTTGTTTGTTTCATTTCAAATCCATAGTGGTGGTGTATAGAGCCAAAAATGTTACAATTGTGTTGGTGTCCCAATATTTATGGACCTAACTGTATATATTGAGACCTTCCAGCTAGGACATGTTAGATTTCAAAATGCTTAGTCCATGTGTTCTTGGGGAGAAAAGCCGTTGTCTTAGGCCCCTTTCACACGGGCGAGAATTCCGCGTGGATGCAATGCGTGAGGTGAACGCATTGCACCCGCACTGAATCTGGACCCATTCACTTAAATGGGGTTGTTCAGATGAGCGGTGATTTTCACGCATCACTTGTGCGTTGCGTGAAAATCGCAGCATGTTCTATATTCTGCGTTTTTCACGCAACGCAGGCCCATGGAAAGAATGGGGATGCGTGAAAATCGCAAGTGCAGATGCAATCTGATTTTCACGCATTTACTTTATTCTTTTTCATTATAACATGGTTATAAGGGAAAATAATAGCATTCTTTAATTCAGAATGCTAAGTAAAAGGTCCATTGTAGGGTTAAAAAAATAAATAAATGTAACTTCCCTCATCCACTTGATCGCGCAGCCAGGCTCGTCTTCTTCTTCTTGCAGGACCTGGCTGGAAAAGGACCTTCGGTGATGTCATCGCGCTCACTGTGTGGTGAGCGCGATTACGACATCAAAGGTCCTTTGGCAGGTCCTTAAAGAAGGCTATCCCGGCTGCGCGATCAAGTGGATGAGGGAAGTTACATTTATTTACTTTTTTAACCCCACAATGGACCTTTTACTTAGCATTCTTAATTAAAGAATGCTATTATTTTCCCTTATAACCATGTTATAATGGAAAATAATAAAATATACAGAACACCGATCCCAAACCCGAACTTCAGTGAAGAAGTTCGGGTCTGGGTACCACAGTCAGTTTTTTTTTTATCATGCGCGTGCAAAACGCATTGCACCCGCGCGATAAAAACTGAACGTCGGAACGCAATCGCAGTCAAAACTGACTGCAATTGCGTACCTACTCGCACAATTTTCCCTGATCACAGACGCAACGCATCCGGACGCGCTCGTCTGCAAGGGGCCTTAATCCGCTCTCCCGACTGACAACACATGCACTTTTGACCGAGCCAAGCATGCATGTATTTGAGGATGGGGGTGCCACATGGGTGGGCAGTTAAAAGGTGTTATGGCACAATAATGAGTAAAAATTAGACATTGTATCGTACATGACAAAGCTAGAACCAGCCCTGTACCTCACATGGATCCAGAGATCTCCCCATTCATTGCTCTGCTAGATTTATATCAAGCTGTCAGCCTAAGGCGCGTGTCCTTTTTGCTGCAGCTCAGGGGGCGTGTCCTTTCTCAGAGGTTTATCCTTTCTGCTGCAGCTCCTTCCCTATCGCAGCTCCGGGAGCATGTCCTTTCTCCTGCAGTTCTCTCCCTGTAACCCCCACAGCTTCTAGCAGTAGATATGGCTGATGGCAGTCAAAGGATGGAACTGAGCATGTGCAACCACCTCAGTAGGTGGACATGGACCTTACTGTACAGATTAAACATCAGTGGGAGCCATTACAATGAAGTAAAGGGAATATCTAACAACTGGAGCATTTTTGTAACATTGTAAATTACAAAAATAACTAGTTTTCATGCTGCATTATATTATAGTATTATTTAATGGTGGCATAACCACTTTAAGGGTGTATTGACAGTTTAGCACAGTGTCCTGCACTCTTTTGTCCAGTAAAATAATGAAAAACTTGCTAATAGAGAAGCAGAATTTCTAATCAAATTTTAAAAAATATTACTCGCCTTCTGCTTCCATCGCCAGTTCAGCACCGATGCTCCAGAGGTACCCATTCGGCTCATGCCAGCAGTGATGACGCGCCATACTTCTGTATGGAGACATATGGATTTATTCTAAATGGGACTGGCAGAACGACAGATTCTCACTGGTAAAATATCATAGTTTTGAAGGATATACGGTTTTGTACATATAACCCGATCTCTTTATCTCCTCACCAACAGATCTGATGAACACGTTGATGGTCCTGTTGATGGAGCAAGAGGTGGCCCAGGAGGACAGAGTAGAGCTGGAGAGAACCTGGGTGCTGTTCCTCTCCACCCTAGAGCTCTTCCAGCAGGATTTGTGTAAAGCTCACCACCTTTGTCAACTCTTTCCTCTGCATGGCCGAAGAAAGAGACTGGTCAACACGGGGGTCATAGGTAAAACATCAGAAGTCGCCTATAGAGCACGCAACATAAAGTCACCCAGCAGCATCCGAGTACGGGACAACACCCAAAGAGCCGAGAGACCCTGCTCCCCAGATTTGGCCGGTCAGATCGAGCATGTGGAAAGGATGCTTCATGACATGCAGATGAAAGTCAGCATTCCCATATGGACAGTAGAGGCTACCGAGGAGGCTTGGGCAGAGATTAGCTCAAACTGTGACCTGGATGAGGGCTCCGACAATGAAATACTAGCTGGGGAAGATGTTTCCAACAGGGGCTGTTGTGCTCAGAGACAATCGCTGGCTCGGCCTCTGTGTATGGTTTCGTAATGAACGTTGACCATTGAGTTCTCAAACCAAGAGCTGGTCACTGTGCCCAAAGATGTGAATACTATAGGGAAGGGTATGAGGCTGCTTGCTTGACATCTTTGTTTAGCAGGTGTTGGGGTTCATATGTCTACCTATAAAAGCAACATTGCGATGTGGGGTGAAACTCTGAGACATTTGCAGCCCACCTCGCTGGTGCAGATATCTGCTCATCCCATGGAACGATATGAAGCAGCTAGTGCCACCAGGTTTTTATCTGACATTTCGGATGGCTAGAAAATTCCACATTGTGAGGACAATCACCAATTCTAGCGGCCGGTGGTGTCTACATCCGTATATAAGCACCATCTTTGTTTTTCCTATTGGAGCAAACTGAACTGTATAATCCATTACAAAGCATGCATGGAGTCTTCCTCAGGGTCCATACATAACAAAGCACTTACTGGAAGACGTTCTCAGTCCATCTCTTTAATGTTCAGTGTAATCGCATCCATGTTGACTGAACCAGTTTGTGGTTTTCCGTCCGAGTCCCATCTTCCATTTATGTAATCATTAATGTTATGTCTGTGCTGTCTGTGATTACGGTAAAGAGATTCACTTTAATACATCAGGGAATTGCGTCCGTTCCTTTTTTATGTGTTACTATCGGAATCGTTCCCTGTAGATAGAAGAGCGTTCTGACAAGGGATGTATGTGCCTGACCCATAGACAATGTTCCTTAGCCATCCAGTGCCACACAGCGTCCAGTTTATGGTGTCTTCAATCCATAAAGCCATAAATAAAGATTGCATCCAATGTCACTGTGAATCAGGGCAGCTCATAGAATATCTAGGTTCCCTTATAGGATAAAATGTTGCCTCCCTGGTGTTTTTTTGGGATGAAGGAGCTATTGTGGTGGTTAAAGGGTTAATTGTAACAGCCCCATTGTGGTTGTCTAGGGCAGTGAAGCAGCAGTGTACATCTGTATCCCTGGTGGCCTTTGGGTTAATGCTTGCATCATAGGTGGCCTATGGACTTGCAGAAGGTGAATGTCTCCATCCCTGATTGGCCTAGGGCAGGGATACCCAACCTGCGGCCTCCAACTGTTGCATAATCACAACCCCCAGCATGCCCGACAACTTACAGCTATAGTACAGTATTGTACTTTTGCAACAGCTGGAGGGCCACAGGTTGAGCATCCCTGGCCTAGGGCAGTGCACGGGTTTACTCTCTGTGTCCCTGGTGGCCTAGGGTAGTGAAGGGGCTTGATTTCTGTGTCCCTGGTGGCTTAGATAACTGAAGGAGGTAACCCCCTGAGGACCATGGGATTTTCCTGTTTTTCACTCCCCGCCTTCCTATAGTTCTAACCTTTTTATTTTTACATTCACATAGCCTTATGATGGCTTATTTTTTTGCGGGACAAGTTGTACTTTCTAATGGTGCCATTTACAGTTATTCTGCAACGTAATTCTAATAAAGGTTTTTATTTTACACTGTAAGCTATGCGGTAAAATTGACCTGTTATCTAAATTCACCAGGTCAGTACGGTTACAACGATACCACACTTTTTTCTTGCGTTTTAATAATGAAATAAAAATGAAAACCTTTGAGGGGAAAAATAAACATTTTTTTTAACCATATTCTGACCCCCTATAATATTTTTGTAGTTCTGTATATGGGGCTGTGTGAAGGCTAATTTTTTGCAGGATGATCTGTTCCTTTCAGTGATGCCAATTTGCAGTGTATGCAAAAAATATTGGGTAGTTGACATGACAAACTGCAAATTGGCTTTTTTTTTTTTTTTTTTTTTTACGCTACGCCATTTGCCGTATGCCATTAATATTGTTATATTTTAATTGCATGGGCATTTTTGCACGCGGCGATGCCCATGATGTTTATTTTTTTATTTTACGTAAAGAGGGATGATTTGAACTTTTAGGTTTGTTTTTTTTTGTTTTTTTCATATTTGTAAAAACTTTTTTACGTTCACTTTTTAAGTCACCTTGGATGACAATAACTGGCAATCATTCGATTGCCCATAGTGTTCATTGATGGCTAAATAGCCATCATTGAACATTTCATTTTCAATATAACAATACAATGATGCCACCTAGTGGCCTGTATTGGTATATACCTGAAATAGGCATGATGCCTGCTTGAGGCTTCGGTGTATTTTAGCGATGTAACAAGTTCCCCGATCTCAGTCGGGGAACCACAGCATCTGAAGGGTAAAATGTAAATTTAAAATAGCAGAAACCCGGCAGCTAAGGCGCCCACTGCATGTGCGAGCGGGCGCCATGTTTAGGGACCGAACTTCCGCCATACATATACGGAGGATGTCCTTAAGGGGTTAATGTCTGTGTCCCTTTGACCTAGAGCACTGAAGGGGTTAATGTTCGCATCCCTGGTGGCCTAGGGTGCTGAACGGGGTTTATATCCATGTCCCTAATAGCAAATTGCAGTAAACGGGGTTAAAAAAGACTGTCGCCATAAAATGCAGTGCAATCTGAAGGCAGCATGTTATAGAGCAGGAGGAGCTGAGCAGATTGATGTATAGTTTGTGGGAAAAGATTCAGTAAAACATTGAATTTATCTCTCCTCTTTCTGACTTCAGTAGTACACGGGGAAGGTGTTATCAGTGATTGATATCATTCTCTGTGTAAGGCTACATGCACACGAACGTTGTTTGTTTCTGTGTCCGTTACGTTTTTTTTGCGGATAGTATGCGGACCCATTTATTTCAACGGGTCCGCAAAAAATGCGGACAGCACATCGTGTGCTGTCCGCATCAGTATGTCCGTTCCATAGCCCCGCACACAAAATAGAACATGTCCTATTCTTGTCCGTTTTAGGCATTGTTACAATGGATTCGCAAAAAAAATGGATGGCATAAGTTGTTTTTTTTGCGGATCCGCAATTTGCAGACCGCAAAACACATACGGTCGTGTGCATGTAGCCGAAGTCTGTATACAGAGATAGCTATCTTTCAATGATAAGACCTCCCCCGTATACAATGAAATCAGAAATATAAATGACAAGTTTTACTGAATCTTTTCCCATAAAACTATATATCAATCTGCTTGGCTCCTCCTGTTCTATAACCTGCTGCTTTCAGATTTCACTGAATTTCGTGATGACAGGTACTCTTTAATGTTGGAATCCCTGGTGGCCTAGCGCAGTGAAGGGGGTTCTGCCCCTAGTGGCCTAGAGCACTGAAAGGTGTTAATGTCTTTGTCCCTGGTGGTTTAGGGCAGTGGAGGTCTAGCACTTTTACTGCCCTAAACCACCAGGAAAGCAATGTCTGCTCTGTGTCTTGTGCCACAAATGGAGCAGATCTGGATGATAACAGAACCGATGATGAAAGGGGGAGAGTCTGGTACTAATCCATTCTGTTCCTTGGGCACAGCACTCATGGAGAGTATGGTAGGTGCACAAAGGACATCTGTCAGCAGATTTGTACCTATGACACTGGCTGACCTGTTACATGTGCACTTGGCAGCTGAAGACATCTGTGTTGGTCCCATGTTCATATGTTTCCGCATTGCTGAGAAAAATGATGTTTTGATTTATGCAAATGAGCCTCCAGGAGCAACAGGGGCGTTGCCATTACACCTAGAGGCTCCGCTCTCTCTGCAGCTGTCTCACCTTCTCCACTGTTTGACAGAACCAGACGTGATGGTGTTTTCTCTGCCTTGCCCTGTTAATTGACGTGCATAGGGTGGGGCAGTTGCAGAGAGCTGAGCCTCTAGGTGTAATGGCAATGCCCCTATTGCTCCTAGAGGCTCATTTGCATATATTAAGACTTGCATATATTAAGATTTTTCTCAGCAATGTGGGCACATATGAACACAGATGCCTTCAGCAGGGAAACAACCTGCTGGAGTTCACCGGATGCGGCCTAGCCAAATAATGCCGTGCACCTCCAGACCCGATTGACTATAATGGGATCCGCCTGCTTTCCTGCATAAATGCCAGGCCTTGGCCGAACAAAATTTTTCTCCAACCGAGACCCGGCATTTATGGCGGAAAGCATCCGGATCCCACTCATCAATTTATTCAAACATTTCCAGAAGAAACAATAAAGCCATAGCTTCCAGGAAGAAAAAATCCATTGCTTACATTCCTGTCTGCAAAAAACACCACTCCAGATGCTAGTTGTAAATCTATGGAAAATATTAAACGCATGTGTTTTGGGTCAATTTATCGTTTTGGGAATCGCAGCTTGCACTGTTCGTGGCATTTTTTTGCTTAATTTTCTTTCAGTTTTTTTGTCCCATATACCTCTATTGCTTTGCTTGTTTGTTTGTCTGCTTGAAAAAATCCTGTTGCATTATTTTATGCCAATTTGAAATGACTTTTTTTTTTTTTTTTTTTTCTTTTTTAAAGGGTAATGTTATATCGGAAAATGAACCTTTTTGTTTATATCACAAAATCATATTTTTATGTTAAATATATTTTTAAATAATTTTGGGGGATGTTATTTTTAAAGGGATTCTGTCATGAGATTTGAGCCCTATAAGCTAAACATATGGCCATGTCCATACTAATAACATGAATCCTAAACCGCCCTTATTAAACCTGCTTGTGGCTCTATTAGCCCAAAAAACAGGTTTTTATAAGCTGTCACTCACCTACCTAAGGTGTCCAAGGGGTTTTACGTTAATCCAGGGTGCCCGCCCGTACCCCTCGCCGCCTTCCTCACCTCCGCAATCCTCCCGTCCCTCTGCCAGATCCGGCGCCTGCGCACTAGGCTCAGCCTGATGCGCCGCGGACTCCTGGCAGGAGCTTTATTAAGCGAAGTGTGCATGCGTCGGCCTGATGCGCATGCGCACTTCGCTCAACGAAGCCGCTGCCAGGAGTCTGCGGCGCATCAGGCTGAGCCTTGTGCGCAGGCGCCGGATCTGGCAGAGGGACGGGAGGATTGCGGAGGTGAGGAAGGCGGCGAGGGGTACGGGCGGGCACCCTGGATTAACGTAAAACCCCTTGGACACCTTAGGTAGGTGAGTGACAGCTTATAAAAACCTGTTTTTTTGGCTAATAGAGCCACAAGCAGGTTTAATATGGGCAGTTTAGGATTCATGTTATTAGTACGGACATGGCCATATGTTTAGCTTATAGGGCTCAAATCTCATGACAGAATCCCTTTAAATCAGAAATCCTGCAGTTTTCATACTGGCCACTAAGGCCAGGGCTGATTCAAAAATGTAAACAGCACCCCCTCCTTCCTGTGTCAAATTCTCAATCCAACCCAGCCCCACTGTTAAAGACCTATTTGGTTGGACATTACAATGCCAATATTAATCGGCTGCTTCTAAAGCGACCAGGATATCGTCATGCATTAACCCCTTAGCGCAGAACGCCGTACATGTACGGCGGGGGATGCATTGCCAGAATGCATTCCGCCTTACATGTACGGCAGGATGATCGGGCGGGCACCGGAGCGGTGCGCACCCGATCACTGCAGGGGTCCGGCAGTCCCTGGTAGCCGGGCCCCTGCTGTATCCGCCGGCATCGCTGTTTACAGCGATGCCGGCGGATTAACCCTTTCTATGCCGCGGTCCGCGCGGACCGCGACATAGAAGTTGTTTGCGGCAGGTGAGTGATCGCATCGAGTCCCCGCGCTGCTGTGGCGGGGACCCGATGCGTGACAAGGCAGCCCGATGCCGTGCAGAGGCTGCCCAATGCCCTGCACGGCATCGGGAACTGCCTTCTACGGGAGCCGAGGAGATCCAGCCTCAGGCTGGGTCTCCTAGGCAACCAGTTAGTGTATGACTCAATGTCATACACTAACAGGCAATGCATTACAATACAGATGTATTGTAATGCATTGCAGAGGGGATCAGAGTGGGATAGAAATAAAGTTTTAAAAAAAGTAAAAAAAAAAAGTGTTTGGAATAAAAAAATAAAGTTTCAAGTAAAAAAAAAAAAAAAAAAGCCCCATTCCCCTGATTTTCTAATAAAAAATTGAAAAAAAAAGAAAAAACACACATATTAGGTATCGCTGCGTCCGTAACGAACGGCTCTATAAATATATTACATGATCCACCCCATCCGATAGGCACCATAAAAAATAAAAAATAAAAACTGTGTATAAAAAAGCCATTTTTGTCAACTTACATCACTAAAAGTGCAACACCAAGCGATCAAAACGGCGTATGCCCCCCAAAATAGTACCAATCTAACCGTCACCTCATCCCACAAAAAATGAGCCCCTACATAGTACAATCGCCCAAAAACTGAAAAAACTATGGCTCTCAGACTATGAAGACACTAAAACATTTTTTTTTTTTTTCAAAAATGAAATCATTGTGTAAAACTTAAATAAATAAAAAAAATATTTATATATTGGGTATTGACGCGTCCGTATTAACCTTCTCTATAAAAATATCACATGACCTAATCCCTCAGGTGAATACCGTAAAAAATAAATAAAAAAAACGGTGTAAAAAAAGCCATTTTTTGTCATCTTACATCACAAAAAGTGTAGTAGCAAGCGATCAAAAAGTCATACGCACCCCAAAATAGTGCCAATCAAACCGCCATCTCATCCCGCAAAAATCATACCCTACCCAAGATAATCGCCCAAAAACTGAAAAAACTATGGCTCTCAGACTATGGAGACACTAAAACATGATTTTTTTTGTTTCAAAAATGAAATCATTGTGTAAAACTGACAAATAAAAAAAAGTATATATATTAGGTATCACTGCGTCCGTAATAACCTGCTCTATAACAATATCACATGATCTAACCCCTCAGGTGAATACCGTAAAAAATAAAAAATATAAACTGTGTAAAAAAAGCCATTTTTTGTCACCTTAGATCACAAAAAGTGTAATAGCAAGCGATCAAAAAGTCATACGCACCCCAAAATAGTGCCAATCAAACCGTAATCTTATCCCGCAAAAAATGAGACCCTACCTAAGATAATCGCCCAAAAACTGAAAAAACAATGGCTCTCAGTCTATGGAGACACTAAAACATGATTTTTTTTGTTTCAAAAATGAAATCATTGTGTAAAACTGACATAAATAAAAAAAAAGTATATATATTAGGTATCACTGCGTCCGTAATAACCTGCTCTATAAAAATATCACATGATCTAACCCCTCAGGTGAATACCGTAAAATATAAAAATAAAAACGGTGTAAAAAAAGCCATTTTTTTGTCACCTTAGATCACAAAAAGTGTAATAGCAAGCGATCAAAAAGTCATATGCACCCCAAAATAGTGCCAATCAAACAGTCATCTCATCCCGAAAAAAATGAGCCCCTACACAAGACAGTCGCCCAAAAAATAAATAAAACTATGGCTTTCAGAATGTGGAGACACTAAAGAATCAGTTTTTTTTTTCAAATGCTTTGTTATGTAAAACTGAAACAAACAACCAAAAAAAGTTGTCATATTTGGTATTGTCGCGTCCGTGACAACCTGCTCTATAAAAGTACCACATGATCCAACCTGTCAGATGAATGTTGTAAATAACAAAAAATAAAAATGGTGCCAACACAGCAATTTTTTGTTACTTTGCCTCACAAAAAGTGTAATATAGAGCAACCAAAAATCATATGTACCCTAAAATAGTACCAACAATACTGCCACCCTATCCCGTAGTTTCTAAAATGGGGTCACTTTTTTGGAGTTTCTACTCTAGGGGTGCATCAGGGGGGCTTCAAATGGGACATAGTGTAAATAAACCAGTCCAGCAAAATGTGCCTTCTAAAAGCCACACGCCGCACCTTTCCCTCTACGCCCTACTGTGTGCCCGTACAGTAGTTTACGGCCACATATGGGGTGTTTCTGCAAACGACAGAATCTGGGCAATAAATATAGACTTTTGTTTGGCTGTTAACCCTTGCTTTGTTACTGGAAAAAATGGAGTAAATAAAAAATTTGGCAAAAAATTTAAATTCTCGAATTTCATCTCCATTTGCCAATAACTCTTGTGGAACACCTAAAGGGTTAACAAAGTTTGGAAAACCAGTTTTGAATACCTGGAGGGGTGTAGTTTCTTAGATGGGGTCACTTTTATGGAGTTTCTACTCTACGGGGGCTTCAAATGGGACATGGTGTAAATAAACCAGTCCAGCAAAATCTGCCTTCTAAAAGCCACACGCCGCACCTTTCCCTCTACGCCCTACCGTGTGCCCGTACAGTAGTTTACGGCCACATATGGGGGGTTTTTCTGCAAACTACAGAATCTGGGCAATAAATATAGACTTTTGTTTGGCTGTTAACCCTTGCTTTGTTACTGGAAAAAATGGAGCAAATAATAAATTTGGCAAAAAATGTAAATTCTCGAATTTCATCTCCATTTGCCAATAACTCTTGTGGAACACCTAAAGGGTTAACAAAGTTTGTAAAACCAGTTTTGAATGCCTTGAGGGGTGTAGTTTCTTAGATGGGGTCACTTTTATGGAGTTTCTACTCTAGGGGTGCATCAGGGGGGCTTAAAATGGGACATGGTGTAAATAAATTAGTCCAGCAAAATCTGCTTTCCAAAAACCACACGCCGCACCTTTCCCTCTACGCCCTACCGTGTGTCCGTACAGTAGTTTACGGCCACATGTGGGGTGTTTCTGCAAACTACAGAATCAGGGCAACCCATATTGAGTTTTGTTTGGCTGTTAACCCTTACTTTATTGCTGTAAAAAATGGGTTAAAATTGAAAATTTTCCAAAAAATAGAAATTTCTAAATTGTTTCTCCATCTGCCATTAACTCTTGTGGAACACCTACAGGGTTAACAAAGTTTGTAAACCCAGTTTTGAATACCTTGAGGGGTGTACTTTCTTAGATGGAGTCACTTTTTTGCAATTTCTATTCTAGGGGTACAAGGGGGGGGCTTGAAATGGAACATGGTATAAACAAAACCAGTCCTGCAAAATCTGCCTTGCAAAACCCATATGGTATTCCCCTCCTTGTATGTCCTCCCGTTTGGCCAAACAGTAGTTTACGACCACATATGGGGTATTTCTGCAAACTACAGAAGCAGGGCAACCCATTTTGAGTTTTGTTTGGCTGTTAACCCTTACTTTATTGCTGTAAAAAATGGGTTAAAATTGAAAATTTTCCAAAAAATAGAAATTTCTAAATTGTTTCTCCATCTGCCATTAACTCTTGTGGAACACCTACAGGGTTAACAAAGTTTGTAAACCCAGTTTTGAATACCTTGAGGGGTGTACTTTCTTAGATGGAGTCACTTTTTTGCAATTTCTATTCTAGGGGTACAAGGGGGGGCTTGAAATGGAACATGGTATAAACAAAACCAGTCCTGCAAAATCTGCCTTGCAAAACCCATATGGTGTTCCCCTCCTTCTATGTCCTCCCGTTTGGCCAAACAGTAGTTTACGACCACATATGGGGTATTTCTGCAAACTACAGAAGCAGGGCAACCCATTTTGAGTTTTGTTTGGCTGTTAACCCTTACTTTATTGCTGTAAAAAATTGGTTAAAATTGAAAATTTTCCAAAAAATAGAAATTTCTAAATTGTTTCTCCATCTGCCATTAACTCTTGTGGAACACCTACAGGGTTAACAAAGTTTGTAAACCCAGTTTTGAATACCTTGAGGGGTGTACTTTCTTAGATGGAGTCACTTTTTTGCAATTTCTATTCTAGGGGTACAAGGGGGGGCTTGAAATGGGACATGGTATAAACAAAACCAGTCCTGCAAAATCTGCCTTGCAAAACCCATATGGTATTCCCCTCCTTCTATGTCCTCCCGTTCGGCCAAACAGTAGTTTACGACCACATATGGGGTATTTCTGCAAACTACAGAAGCAGGGCAACCCATTTTGAGTTTTGTTTGGCAGTTAACCCTTGTTTTTTTCCAGGAAAAAATTGATTATATTGGAAAATTTTCCCAAAAATCTAAATTCTTAAAATGTATGTCTTTTTGCCATGAAGTCTTGTGGAAGACCTAAAGGGTTAAAAAAGTTTGTAAAAACAGTTTTGAATACCTTGAGGGGTGTAGTTTCTAGAATGGGGTCATTTTTGGGAGGTTTCTATTATCTAAGCCTCACAAAGTGACTTCAAACCTGAACTGGTCCATAAAAAGTGGGATTTTGAAGATTTCTGAAAAATTTCAAAATTTGCTTCTAAACTTCTAACCCTTGTAACATCCCCAAAAAATAAAATATCATTCCCAAAATGCTATAAACATGAAGTAGACATATGGGGAATGTAAAGTCATCACAATTTTTGGGGGTATTACTATGTATTACAGAAGTAGAGAAACTGAAACTTTGATATTTGCTAATTTTTCCAAATTTTTGGTAAATTAGGTATTTTATTATGCCAAAAAATTAATTTTTTTGACTTTATTTTACCAGTGTCATGAAGTACAATATGTGACGAAAAAACAATCTCAGAATGGCCTGTATAAGTAAAAGCGTTTTAAAGTTATCAGCACTTAAAGTGACACTGGTCAGATTTGCAAAAAATGGCCTGGTCCTTAAGGTGAAAATGAGCCTGGTCCTTAAGGGGTTAAACGAGGCATGGACTCGCAGGGCAGGGATGTAATATTACCACTTTACAAAGAGTTGGTGCGGCCTCATCTGGAATATGCAGTTCAGTTCTGGGCACCAGTCCATAGAAAGGATGCTCTGCAGCTGAAAAAGTACAGAGCAGAACGACTAAACTGATAAGGGGAACGGAGGGTCTTAGTTATGCAGAAAAAGTAAAATAATTAAATTTATTTAGTCTTGAGAAGAGACGTCTAAGGGGGGACATGATTAACTTATACAAATATATAAATGGGCCGTACAAAAAATACGGTGAAAACAGTTCCATGTAAAATACCCTCATAAGACAAGGGGGCAATGCCTCTGATTGGAGAAGGGAAAGTTCAGTCTCCAGAAGCATCAAAGCTTCTTTACTGTAAGAACTGTGAATCTTTGGAATGGACCTCCTCAGGACGTGGTCACAGCAGGAACAGGGGACAGTTTAAAAAAAGCTTTAGATGAATTCTTAAAAGTAAATGACATTAATGCTTATGAAAACATATAGAAATCTGAGTCTTGCACTTCCTTCTGGAATTCGCGTCCCCACCTATCCCTTGGTTGAATTTTTTTTCAACCGTATTAACAATGTAACTACATACAGTGTTAGAAACATACAGTGTAATACACTCCTATAGAGCCTACAGAAGTAATAAAGCCCCCTATAGTAGCCCCAGTATTTATAAAGCTGTGCTGCACTGCCAGCATGTATAATGCTCTCCTTCCCCTTCCTGTAGGTAGTGCCCCTAGTATTATAATGCTGTCTCTGTATTGGTAGTATATATAATGGCCCTCTTGGTATATAGCGGCCCCACTGTAGTGGTAGTATGTGTGTGTGTGTGTGTGTGTGTATATATATATATATATATATATATACATACACACACACACACTGGATATAACAAGTCTACACACCCCTGTTTAAATGTCAGGTTTCTGTGCTGTAAAAAAATAAGACAAAGATAAATCATTTCAGAACTTTTTCCACCTTTAATGTGACCTATAAACTGTACAACTCAATTGAAAAACAAACTGAAAACTTTTAGGTAGAGGGAAGAAAAAATATAAAAATAAAATAAAGACTTTTTGGGTATGAGTCTATCAGCATGGCACATTTTGACTTGGCAAGATTTGCCCACTCTTGTTTGCAAAAACACTCCAAATCTGTCAGATTGAGGGGGCATCACCTGTGCACAGCCCCACAGATTTTCAGTCGGATTCAGGTCTGGGCTCTGGCTGGGCCATTCCAAAACTTTAATCTTCTTCTGGTGAAGCCATTCCTTTGTTGATTTGGATGTATGCTTTGGGTTGTTGTCATGCTGAAAGATGAAGTTCCTCTTCATGTTCAGCTTTCTAGCAGAAGCCTGAAGGTTTTGTGCCAATATTGACTGGTATTTGGAACTGTTCATAATTCCCTCTAGCCTTACTAAGGCCCCAGTTCCAGCTGAAGAAAAACAGCACCAAAGCATGATGCTGCCACCACCATGCTTCACTGTGGGTATGGTGTTCTTTTGGTGATGTGCAGTGTTGTTTTTGTGCCAAACATATCTTTTGGAATTATGGCCAAAAAGTTCAACCTTGGTTTCATCAGACCATAACACATTTTCCCACATGCTTTTGGGAGACTTCAGATGTTTTTGCAAAATGTAGCCTGGCTTGGATGTTTTTCTTCGTAAGAAAAGGCTTTCGTCTTGCCACTCTACCCCATAGCCCATAACGGGAGATTGTTGTCACATGTACCACACAGCCAGTACTTGCCAGATATTCCTGCAGCTCCTTTAATGTTGCTGTAGGCCTCTTGGTAAGCCTCCCAGACCAGTTTTCTTCTCATCTTTTCATCAATTTTGGAGGGACGTCCAGTTCTTGGTAATGTCACTATTGTGCCATATTTTCTTCTCTTGATGATGACTGTCTTCACTGTGTTCCATGGTATATCTAATGCCTTGGAAATTCTTTTGTACCCTTCTCCTGACTGATACCTTTTAACAATGAGATCCCTCTGATGCTTTGGAAGCTCTCTCTGGACCATGGCTTTTGCTGTGGGATGCGACTAAGAAAATTTCAGGAAAGACCAACTAGAGCAGCTGAACTTTATTTAGGGTTAATCAGAGGCACTTTAAATGATGGCAGGTGTATGCTGACCCCTATATAACATGATTTTGAATGTGATTGCTTAATTCTGAACACAGCTACATCCCCAGTTATAAGAGGGTGTGCACACTTATGCAACCACATTATTTTTTATTTGTTTTCTTCCCTCCACCTAAAAGATTTCAGTTTGTTTTTCAATTGAGTTGTACAGTTCATAGGTCACATTAAAGGTGGAAAAAGTTCTGAAATGATTTATCTTTGTCTCATTTTTTTACAGCACAGAAGCCTGACATTTTAACAGGGGTGTGTAGACTTTTTTTTATATCCACTGTGTGTGTGTGTATATGTGTATATATGTATGTGTGTATGTATGTATATATATATATATACACACACAATGAGTTTAAAGTCTCAGGGCACCCTTTTATTTGAGAAACAAAAGGGAAAATGAAATATCTAAATACCCCAGCAAGTAATTGGTGAGTGGGCCTATCTTTTAGGCTACGTCTGGAACATGGCCGCCATTTTGAAAGCCGCCGTACTGGATCAAGGGCAAATTTTTCAAATGGGAATGGGGGTTATGTAGCATATCATAATTTCCTCAGAAATCGATTGCCGCAGACAGATTTGCAATATCTCTTGTGGTTCAAAAGCTATCAACACAGAAAGCTGCAGCAACAACAACTGGGACCGTTCTGTGTGATGCACAGCTATTTGACGTGTTGTCCCTGGTGCTGAACACAGAACTTTGACTAAGGCTTCGTACACACATTGCAGATTTCATGTGGAAAAACAGCAGCACCAGAAAGGGGAATGAGACTTGCCAAATCTCTTTTATTTATTTTTTTTTTCGTGCGGAAATTGACCTGTGTTGAGGATCTTGAAATCCGCACAAACAATTCACATGCTGCGGATTACAAAATCCGCACCACAGGTCAGTTTCTGCACATAGAAAAGACAGATAATTTTTATTTATTTTATTTACAGATTTCACCCCTTCGCAATGCAAGGTGTGCGATTGGGACAAAGTTGCAACACAATCCACAACAATATCTGAAAGTAACACACGTGGCTTTTGGTGCGTAAACGCAGAGGCAAGGCAAAATGGCTGCTCCTATAATCATGTCCAGAAATTGAATTGAAAAATCTGAAAATAAAAACATTAGAAAAATGAGATAAAAAAAATTGAAAAAAAAGGATATACCGTAAGATGCACTGGATCACAAGGCGCACCTAGGGTTTTAAAGGAGGAAAATAAAAAAAATATAAATATATTTTTTTTCATTAGAACTCAGAACAAACCCCTAATCATCATCATCAGACCCCCAATCTTCATCAGACCTCAGATCAGACCCCCAATCTTTACCAGACCTCAGATCAGACCCCCAATCTTTACCAGACCTCAGATCAGACCCCCAATCTTTACCAGACCTCAGATCAGCCCCCCAATCTTTACCAGACCTCAGATCAGACCCCCAATCTTTACCAGACCTCAGATCAGACCCCCAATCTTTACCAGACCTCAGATCAGACCCCCAATCTTTACCAGACCTCAGATCAGACCCCCAATCTTTACCAGACCTCAGATCAGACCCCCAATCTTTATCAGACCTCAGATCAGACCCTCAATCTTCATCAGACCTCAGATCAGACCCCCAATCTTTATCAGACCTCAGATCAGACAAAAAATAAACTTACCTGTCACGCTCTGGATGGCGCCGCCACTCTGGAGATCCAATGCTCGTCCTGCTGCAGTGCACGGTGACTTGATGTCACACAGGGGCAGGTCATAGCCCTAGTGTTGTACACTGTCAGGACAAAGCTAAATAGCCAGCGTCCGGAGAAGAAGGTCAGGGAGTGGTGAGTAAAGCCAGTATCCGCTATATTCACCACTCCCTGGTCCTGCTGTACTAATGAGCGCCTCCATAATGGGGGGAAAAAGTGCGTCTTCTAGTGAGGAAAACAAGGTATGTCACTATCTGGTTTTAACTTGGCAAAAACTTATAGATGAGGTTTATTCATATTGACCTACAGAGGAGGTACGTACCATATTTTCACCCTATAGGATGAACTGTTTTCCCCTCCAAAGTGGGAGAAAAATGTTAGTGCGTCTTATGGGGCGAATACTAATGAGCACTTCCATTATGGAAGCGCTCATTAGTACAGGAGGACCGGAAAGTGGTGTATGCAGAGCTCACCGGCCTCTGTACTCACCGCTTCCTGGTCCTCGGCCACTCGCTGTGCTGTGACTGTGCACAACGTGAGGACGTTGCCACGCTGTGATCTTACTCTGTGTGTCGGTTCACAGCACAGCTCATGGCAGGCTGAACTAGAAGAGTGTAGATGTGAGGTGCAGCGGCGGTATCTGGAGCAGGAGAGGTAAGTTAATTGTTACTTGTTTTTTAATGTCCGCTCTGAGGTCTGCTTGGGGGTCATTCACATTGGGCTCTGATCTGAGGTCTACTTAGGAGGGTCATTCACACTGGGGGTCTGATCTGAAGTCTGTTTGGGGGTCATTTACATTGGTGGTCTGAATGGGGGTTCCTATTCACACTGGGGCTGTGATCTGAGGTCTGATTGGCGGTCTTATGAACATTGGGGGTCTGAGCTAAGGTCTGATTAACATTGGGGGTCAGATTGTGGCTCTGAGGTAAGTTCTGATTAACGATGGGGGTGTGAACTGAGGTCTGATGAAATTTTTTTTTCTTATTTACTTCCTCTAAAACCTAGGTGTGTTTTAGGGGCAGGTGCGTCTTATAGGGTGAAAAATACGTCAGTTTCCCATTAAAAAAATTAATGACTTGCAAAAAAAAGGGCTTAAAAAATGCATGTGCACGCATTGTCACTAGGGATGAGCGAATGTTTCATCTGAAGTAGATTCGCATAAATCTTCGTTTCAATACTGTACTTCTGTACTAATAACTTTGTCTCGTCGGAGCCCATACCTTCTAATACTGTACGGAGGTATTAGAATGTGATGGCTCCGATGATCTGACGTTATTACTTTGCGAAGTCTCGCAAGACTTTGCGTAATAACTTCATAAATTGATTTTTACTGTAAAAAAAAACATTTTCCAAACTCTGGTAAAGTTCCAAGGCACCACTTGCTCCGTACAGTATTCTAATGAAGTTTTAAGCAAATCGACTTGGGATGTTTCATCTGAAGTCGATTCACTCATCCCTGATTGTCGCATTGCTCTATTTCAAGAGGCCTCAAAAAATAAAGTTGATCGGTGCTCGTTTGTCACAATTAGGCTACATTCACACGTCAGTATTTTTCTATAATCCGAATTTCGGTCCGTTTTTTGCGGATCCGTTGTTCCTGAAAATGTTTCCGTATGTCATCCGTTTTTTGCGGATCCGCAAAAAACGGAAACATGTATACATTTCAATAATCAAATAAAGTTGTTTGGATTTCTTTGAAAAAAATAAAAAATAAAATATTTGCTATGTGTTTCCAGGAACGGATTCCGCCAAAAACGGAAGACATACGGAATGACATCCGAATGTCTTCCGTTTTTTGCGGAACCATTGACTTTGCATTGTACCAGGATCCGATTTTTCAGGAACATAATAGGACATGTTTTATATTTAAACGGACATGCGGAACGATGCTGTCCGATTTTTTCCAGGACCCATTGAAAATGAATGGGTCCTGATCTGGTCCTGATCTGTTCCGCAAAAAACGGAACAGATCAGGAAAGAAAAAACGGACGTGTGAATGGACCCTTATTGTCACAATTATACAGCCAGTTATCAGAAATGAGCATTCCTCTGAATATCTGTTCCCAGTAATTGCCGTAAAAATGTGCAGTGTAAAAGGGGCTAAAGTAACGACATTTCCCTCCGTCCTGATTTATATTCATAAATTAGTGCTTTCCTTCTCTGCAGCGGATGCCACTCATTGGTTATTACCGCCTCCTGCCCCCCAGTGATAGGTTATATCTGTGTGACCGGCGCCATGCAGTAACCAGTAAGCACTTTCCCTTAGTAGCGGGGAAAGCGCTCATTGGTTAGCCCTTTAATGACCAGACACTTTGACTTGTGATTTTGCGCACGTGATGGTTTAATGGTTGTAGCTTTTTTATTCATTGGACTACCAAAATAATTATTGCAACTTTTTTTATGTGACCCCTTTTTAATATATTTTAGTTTTATTGGGGGAAAACAGCAAAACGTTTTTAAAAAAGTAATTCTCCCCCCCAAAACTATAGCTCCTTATTCTTTAAATATGCAAACTGACATAAAAATACATCAAAATGAGTTCACTATTTTGTGTCAGTCCTTTTGATATGTAATATGTAAAGTTTTACAGCAATAGGGCTTTGGTTGACTTGACTGTTTTTATTATTACATATAATTGACATTATGTGGCAGAAATATATTACAAAAATAAGTAATTAAAAGACTTCTAGGGGCACACTTACACTTTTTTGGGCACTTTTTCCTTTTTATTTGTATTTTTTTATTTATTTAATTCTATTATTTTTATAAATAATTTTTGTTTATAAAATATATTTTTGCTACATACCATATTTTTCAGACTATAAGACACACTTTCCCCTCCCCCAAAAAGTGATGAAAAATGGCAGTGCGTCTTCTAGTCCGAATGCTAATGACCGCTTCCATTAGGCACGCACTATGATTTGACGCTGTGCAACGTCAGGTCACAGGGCATAGTGAGCTGGAAGAAGACCAAGGATTGGGGAGTCCTGGATCTGTAGAATGGCAGCGCCACCTGGAGCAAGCGAGGTAAGTTTATTTATTTATTTTTTTAATGGCTGATGGGGGGTCTGATCTGAAGCTGATGAAGAAAGGAGGTCTGATTTTGGGGTCTGATGAAGAAAGGGGGTCTTATGAAAAATATTTTTTCTCATTTACCCCCTTTAAATGCTTGATGTGTCTTATAGTCTGAAAAATATGGGCAAAATGACGCTTGTGAGTTTAAAAAAATCTGATACATGTTCTTAGTCATAGCATAGTCTATAGCAGCAGTCCCCAACCACTGGACGATAGACCGGTACCGGGCTGTGGGCCATCTGGTACTGGTCCGCTGGGAACACCGTCACTGAGTGGCGGGGGAGGGAACTATTGGTTTCTGTGCCATGCTGTTTAGCGTGATTGGCTGAAGGCCGCACTAATGTGCAAGAGGTCGCGATGACCCTCCTGCCCCGGGTCATCACACCACCAGAGACCCGGAGCAGAGCACCTGTGCCGTAATACAGGCAGCCGAGGAGGAAGTAGCAGCAGACTGGAAGGATGATGCGGACAGGCAGCAGGAACATGGTGAGCGTTTTGTCCTTTTTTGGGTTTACATACACTACTTGGGGCACTATAAAGAGGCACAACGGAGGGTGGGCTATAATTAAAGAGAACACTACTTGGGGTGGCATTATATTAAAATAGACCACTACTGAGGGAGGGGCACTATATTAAAAGAGACCACTACTAAGTGGGGCCCTATATTAAAAGAGACCACTACTGGGGGGAGGCACTATATTGAAAGAGGCAGCTACTAGGGGGAATTGTATGTAAAATGGGCATTACTGGGGGGCGTTATATGTACAAACGCCACTATAGTGGGGGGTCATTTTATCTACTGGGGGCCTAAATGGGGAAAGTCCATTATCACATGCTGGAAAAAACTGATTTTGCATAAATGCACCCTTATTCTGTTGCGGCAATGCCACAGATTTTACCCATTGGATACAACCCATGAACAGATTTGCTGGCCCTTGAACTCATTCAGACAGTTGTAATATGGATGTCTATATTACGCAAATCTTGGCTGGACCACAGGCATAGTGATGTGAACTCACAGCATCATAGCTCTCTATCACGCTGTTACTTTGGGGGTCATTTACTAAGACTGGCTTTTACTTCGGTCTCCACTCTACGCTGATCTAAGATTTGGGTAATTTATGATGAGGCGTGCACCTTGTCATAAATTAGGCGCACCTTCAGCATTCCATGTGCCTAGAGTAAAAACTAATCCAGCCCCTCGCTGGAGTAGTTTTTCACCAACATTTACACCTGTTTCCAGTCGTAAATGTTAGCAGACACCCCACCACATCGCCCAACCACCAGACGCAGCATAAAGCCACAGACACCCCACCACATCGCCCAACCACCAGACGCAGCATAAAGCCACAGACACCCCACCACATCGCCCAACCACCGAATGCAGCGTAAAACCAGACATGCAACTAAATATTTTCACAAGGCCAGAGAAAATAGGAACTTGCGACTATTTTTGAAACTAAAATAGTCTCAAGTCCCTTGAAAAATTACCTCCATGGGGGGTTATTTACAAAGAGCGGCTTCTTTACACAGGTCTGTGTTTCCACTTTGTGCTTCAGGATGCACCTTATTTATGACGAGGTGTACAGAGCTTGTGCGTTAATGTTTACTGTTTCAGGTGTAAATTTTGGTAAATTGACACAGCCCCCAATAATCCCTCAAGACTCCCAAGTCTCTAATGTCGAGCAAAAAGTCCCTTGCAACTTTTGTTACACCAAAAACAGGTGTTTTTGGCGCCGTTTGGAATGACCCCCAAATCTGAATGAGACCTTACTGTCAGAGCAGCTGATAGCGCATGAGAAACGCAGCGACAACTGCTTGTTTTAGCATTTATTATCTGCAGTGAACCGCCCTGGAGCCTCGGCGGGTGTAGACCTTCACTTTTACTAATAAAGAAGTAATGGGATCTTTTATTTGGCCAATTAAATCTATTTGCAATTTTCAGAGGCAGAAAGCATACACTTTCATTTGAAAGGCGGTCATTAAACGTGTCTCAGGAGATTACATTTTCTAGCCATGCATTACTCTAATTGAGATTTTCAGGCTGTGTACACCAGGGAGGGACCATTACCATCCTAATCAAAGTGCGCAAAAAGCCTCTGCTCCATTAATACTGGGAGATGGATCGATACTCTGCTTAAGTGGATAGGGAGTCATTTCCAAACATTTATTTGCCAGTTTTTGCGACTTTTGGAAAATATTGTCCCACAGGAGGAGTTTTTGCACTGCGTTTGACACATAGGAGTGTTTAGGGTAGATCATCAATATGAGATCGGCGGGGGCCCATGTCCCGGCACCCCTGCCGATCAGCTGTTTGAAGTGACCATGGCGCCTTTGCAACCTCTGCGTTCTCTTATTGTTTACCTGCACGCTGTGGTCGGTGGATTGTAAATAGAACTGCATCGTCCCATTCACTTGAATGGGATGGAGGAGCTGTAATTACACTGCACCAGCTCTGCAATGGCAAGGGTGTGCACGTAAACAATGAGAAGAGAAAGCAGAGTTTGCAAGAGCGCTGCGGTCACTTCAAACAGCTGATCAGCATGGTTGCCAGAAATCAGACCCCCCGAAAAACAAACACAGAGAATAGGTCATAGGGGAATGGCCTTGAAAACATTTCTCAAAACCGAATGTTGGCATGTAATACAAGTAGGCAGCCGTACCTCAGGAGCTCTGGAGGGGAAAAATATGCTGAATAGTTCTAATTAGCAAGGTACCCAACTTTAAAGAGGGTTGTCCAGCAGGGTGAAAACTTTTTGGCAAATGGTTCAGAGCGAGCTAAAAAAATAAAAAAAAATAGATACTCTCCTCATCAAGCCCTTGTTCTTTTTCCAACACATGCCAGCTCCCATCAGAGCAGGGACAGCAATTGGCCGAGCAGGAGTTCTTGTGTGTCGACTGGACCAGGAAGCAAAGACCGGCAGGCACAGGAACACCAATGAATCTGTGGGGGGAAAGGTTGTAACCCACTGTGCCCATTTTTCCCACTTTAAAAGGGTTTGTGCCAAGTTATTATCACAACCACTGCTGCTCTGCTAGCTTATCTTCAGGCTGACAGCTCAGGGGTTGCGTCCTTTCTGAGCAGCTCCCTCTCTGTAAGGCTAGGGCTACATGTGGCACACGACTCTTGTCACAGAAAAGTGGCGCAACTATTTATTTTAATTTTTTTGTGATAGTCAATGGTGTCGCACTGCAACATTTTACACAACAGTGGCAAAAAGGTTTGGATTACAATTACCGGTATTCGGTTTTCTTTGAGCCTATGACAGCACTCCTGGAGAGACCGCCTCCACCTCCTCAGTACAGGAACCAGAACCACTTTTAAAGGAGGGATCATCCCCTCTATCTCCAGTCCTTTTCTCAAGAACTAAGAAACATAACATCTTAACAACCTAACAATATATATTTGTGTGTGTGTGTGTATATACAGGGAGTGCAGAATTATTAGGCAAATGAGTATTTTGACCACATCATCCTCTTTATGCATGTTGTCTTACTCCAAGCTGTATAGGCTCGAAAGCCTACTACCAATTAAGCATATTAGGTGATGTGCATCTCTGTAATGAGAAGGGGTGTGGTCTAATGACATCAACACCCTATATCAGGTGTGCATAATTATTAGGCAACTTCCTTTCCTTTGGCAAAATGGGTCAAAAGAAGGACTTGACAGGCTCAGAAAAGTCAAAAATAGTGAGATATCTTGCAGAGGGATGCAGCACTCTTAAAATTGCAAAGCTTCTGAAGCGTGATCGTCGAACAATCAAGCGTTTCATTCAAAATAGTCAACAGGGTCGCAAGAAGCGTGTGGAAAAACCAAGGCGCAAAATAACTGCCCATGAACTGAGAAAAGTCAAGCGTGCAGCTGCCAAGATGCCACTTGCCACCAGTTTGGCCATATTTCAGAGCTGCAACATCAGTGGAGTGCCCAAAAGCACAAGGTGTGCAATACTCAGAGACATGGCCAAGGTAAGAAAGGCTGAAAGACGACCACCACTGAACAAGACACACAAGCTGAAACGTCAAGACTGGGCCAAGAAATATCTCAAGACTGATTTTTCTAAGGTTTTATGGACTGATGAAATGAGAGTGAGTCTTGATGGGCCAGATGGATGGGCCCGTGGCTGGATTGGTAAAGGGCAGAGAGCTCCAGTCCGACTCAGACGCCAGCAAGGTGGAGGTGGAGTACTGGTTTGGGCTGGTATCATCAAAGATGAGCTTGTGGGGCCTTTTCGGGTTGAGGATGGAGTCAAGCTCAACTCCCAGTCCTACTACCAGTTTCTGGAAGACACCTTCTTCAAGCAGTGGTACAGGAAGAAGTCTGCATCCTTCAAGAAAAATATGATTTTCATGCAGGACAATGCTCCATCACACGCGTCCAAGTACTCCACAGCGTGGCTGGCAAGAAAGGGTATAAAAGAAGAAAATCTAATGACATGGCCTCCTTGTTCACCTGATCTGAACCCCATTGAGAACCTGTGGTCCATCATCAAATGTGAGATTTACAAGGAGGGAAAACAGTACACCTCTCTGAACAGTGTCTGGGAGGCTGTGGTTGCTGCTGCACGCAATGTTGATGGTGAACAGATCAAAACACTGACAGAATCCATGGATGGCAGGCTTTTGAGTGTCCTTGCAAAGAAAGGTGGCTATATTGGTCACTGATTTTTTATTATTATTTTTTTGAATGTCAGAAATGTATATTTGCGAATGTTGAGATGTTATATTGGTTTCACTGGTAAAAATAAATAATTGAAATGGGTATATAATTGTTTTTTGTTAAGTTGCCGAATAATTATGCACAGTAATAGTCACCTGCACACACAGATATCCCCCTAAAATAGCTAAAACTAAAAACAAACTAAAAACTACTTCCAAAAATATTCAGCTTTGATATTAATGAGTTTTTTGGGTTCATTGAGAACATGGTTGTTGTTCAATAATAAAATTAATCCTCAAAAATACAACTTGCCTAATAATTCTGCACTCCCTGTATACAGTACAGACCAAAGGTTTGGACACACCTTCTCATTCAAAGAGTTTTCTTTATTTTCATGACTATGAAAATTGTAGATTCACACTGAAGGCATCAAAACTATGAATTAACACATGTGGAATTATATACATAACAAAAAGTGTGAAACAACTGAAAATATGTCATATTTTAGGTTTTGCTTTGATTACTGCTTTGCACACTCTTGGCATTCTCATGAGCTTCAAGAGGTAGTCACCTGAAATGGTCTTCCAACAGTCTTGAAGGAGTTCCCAGAGATGCTTAGCACTTGTTGGCCCTTTTGCCTTCACTCTGCGGTCCAGCTCACCCCAAACCATTTCGATTGGGTTCAGGTCCGGTGACTGTGGAGGCCAGGTCATCTGGCGCAGCACCCCATCACTCTCCTTCATGGTCAAATAGCCCTTACACAGCCTGGAGGTGTGTTTGGGGTCATTGTCCTGTTGAAAAATAAATGATGGTCCAACTAAACGCAAACCGGATGGAATAGCATGCCGCTGCAAGATGCTGTGGTAGCCATGCTGGTTCAATATGCCTTCAATTTTGAATAAATCCCCAACAGTGTCTCCAGCAAAGCACCCCCACACCATCACACCTCCTCCTCCATGCTTCACGGTGGGAACCAGGCATGTAGAGTCCATCCGTTCACCTTTTCTGCGTCGCACAAAGACACGGTGGTTGGAACCAAAGATCTCAAATTTGGACTCATCAGACCAAAGCACAGATTTCCACTGGTCTAATGTCCATTCCTTGTGTTCTTTAGCCCAAACAAGTCTCTTTTGCTTGTTGCCTGTCCTTAGCAGTGGTTTCCTAGCAGATATTCTACCATGAAGGCCTGATTCACACAGTCTCCTCTTAACAGTGGTTCTAGAGATGTGTCTGCTGCTAGAACTCTGTGTGGCATTGACCTGGTCTCTAATCTGAGCTGCTGTTAACCTGCGATTTCTGAGGCTGGTGACTCGGATGAACTTATCCTCCGCAGCACAGGTGACTCTTGGTCTTCCTTTCCTGGGGTGGTCCGCATGTGAGCCAGTTTCTTTGTAGCGCTTGATGGTTTTTGTGACTGTACTTGGGGACACTTTCAAAGTTTTCCCAATTTTTCGGACTGACTGACCTTCATTTCTTAAAGTAATGATGGCCACTCGTTTTTCTTTACTTAGCTGCTTTTTTCTTGCCATAATACAAATTCTAACAGTCTATTCAGTAGGACTATCAGCTGTGTATCCACCTGACTTCTCCACAACGCAACTGATGGTCCCAACCCCATTTATAAGGCAAGAAATCCCACTTATTAAACCTGACAGGGCACACCTGTGAAGTGAAAACCATTTCAGGTGACTACCTCTTGAAGCTCATCAAGAGAATGCCAAGAGTGTGCAAAGCAGTAATCAAAGCAAAAGGTGGCTACTTTGAAAAACCTAGAATATGACATATTTTCAGTTGTTTCACACTTTTTTTGTTATGTATATAATTCCACATGTGTTAATTCAAAGTTTTGATGCCTTCAATCTACAATTTCTATAGTCATGAAAATAAAGAAAACTCTTTGAATGAGAAGGTGTGTCCAAACTTTTTGTCTGTACTGTATATATATATGTATATATATATATATATATACACCTCTATACAATTTTTTTATATAGGGTTGGGAATTAACCGGATGCTGTCATAGGCTCTAAGAAAACCGATTACCGGTAAGGCTACTTTTACACTAGCGTTTGATCGGATCCGTTCTGAACGGATCCGATCATATTAATGCAGACGGATGCTCCGTTCAGTACGGATCCGTCTGCATTAATAACTTAGAAAAAAATCTAAGTGTGAAAGCAGCCTGAGCGGATCCGTTCAGACTTTCAATGTAAAGTCAATGGGGGACGGATCCGCTTGAAGATTTAGCCATATGGTGACATCTTCAAGCGGATCCGTTCCCATTGACTTACATTGTAAGTCTGAACGGATCCGCTCGCCTCCGCGCGGCCAGGCGGACAGCTGAACGCTGCAAGCAGCGTTCAGCTGTCCGCCTGTCCGTGCGGAGGCGAGCGGAGCGGAGGCTGAACGCCGCCAGACTGATGCAGTCTGAGCGGATCCACTCCATTCAGACTGCATCAGGCGGGAACGGAGGCGTTCGGGTCCGCTCGTGAGCTCCTTCAAACGGAGCTCACGAGCAGACCGACGAGCGCAAGTGTGAAAGGAGCCTAAGTGTGATCCAAACATTTTCGCCTATGACAGCACCCCTGGAGAATAGTCAAGAACTTGTCTATGGTGGGACCACAGCCTGAAGTACTTTACAAACAAAGGTAAGACCTTCATTAGAAGGTAACTGTAGTCTGTAGTGCCTAAAAAACGTATGCGGAAAGCTCCAGGTAGCTGCCTTACAAATCTGCTCTATAGAGGCAGAAGCGCTCTCTGCCCATGACGTGAAGACTGATCTCTTAGAGTCAGCCCCAAACCCCGAGGGCGGAACAGCTCCCTTAGAGGAGTAAGCTAAGGAAATGGCCTAATGCACCTAGCAATAGTGTGAGAAGAGGCTGCAGATCCCTTTCTTGCTACCTGAAACAAAATCAGCAGACGTGAGGAGGATCTCCAAGGCTGAGTGACCTGTAGATACTGCAAAATACATCTCTTAACATGGATCAAGGAAGGATCAAGAGAAATCACTACCCGATACTCCAGGATCACCAAATATGGAGGGTCAACTAAGAGAGTAGAAATCTCAATAACTCTTCTACCGAAGTAATGGCCAGAAGGAAAACCAGCTTAAGGGAGAGCAACTTTGAGGAGATTTTATCAATAGGCTCAAAAGGGTCTAAAGTGAGAGAGGAGAGGACCAAATTTAAATTCCAGGGGGGAATTCTATTTTTACAGATCGGGGATAGCTTAGACACCGCTCTTATAAACCTCCTAATCCAAGGATGTTCCGCTAACTTAAACTCAAATAAGGCGCTTAAGGCTGAAATCTGGACCTTCAAAGTGCTGGGCCTAAGTTTTTTGTTTCATCCCTCCTGCCGTAAATCTAATACGAGCAGGATGGCAGAAGCTTCTAGCACATCCAAACGTTTATTGGCGAATCTGAAAAAGGTCCTCTAAACTCTAAGGCAGATATCAGAAGTATGGTAGTAGTGACGGGCAGTATGGATAAAAAACCATGTTTATTTAAACCATTAAGAATAAAAAAAATATAAAATTAAAATAGCATAAACTTCAATACATATGGTGCGATATTCCAGCAATACGGTATTCTAGCGATGTTTGTGTGCCGGTATTCTAGCAATGTCTCATCACCAAAATATATAGGCAATAATAGCAGCATTAAAAATATATATGGGCAATGATAGCAGCATTAAAATGACGAGATAACAATTGCAGCTATGTTCCAGCGTGCCGGTATTCTAGCAATATCTCATCAAGAAAATGACGATATAACAATGTCTATGCCAATTGCAGCAATGTTCCAGCAACACTTTTTCGACAATGTCAGCAATAATAGTGACAGTAGCAACAGTAATAGTAATAGAGTGCAATGTAGTGCAACGCTGGTATAACCGCAATGGGATTATTCCTTAATCCTCTATACGTAGCGGTATTTGAAGAAAAAAATCACAGCAGTTCATTGGTAATTACAGTTCCTCCGTAACTTCACTATTGCTGGGGTATAAACAATATTTGCTTTGCGAGATAGTTCCTTTCTTATTTCACTTATAATGTGTAAAATGATTTACTCACGGTTTGTCTGTCTCCATGTGTGGCTTCCCACACAGTTTGAGAGAACAGACTGACCCATATCCCGTTAAATTTAGAACCTCTGATCGCAGCTGTCATCCAAACTTGGCGTCCCACGTGTTATGGCGGCGTCTCCGTGTTACTCCGGATTCTTCAGCTCGTCCACGGATTATTAGTGGGTTTGCCTCCTCAATGTGCTGCCGGCGTTCCACGTGTTGCGAACCGGGAATGGGGTCGGGTAGCTGTGAATATGTTTTTGTTCTTCTTGGAGCGCTCCATCGAAATTATTTTGACTAGTGGTATACTTGTTCACCAGACATGTTTCGGAGCATTAACTTGCTCCTTCCTCAGTGGCCAAGTATACCGATCGCACAACAGTTATTTATCATGTTCAAATCGTCCGTAAAAGCAGGAATAGAATCCTGGATCATCCCATTGAGATTTTTGGTTTTTAATCATTGTACAACTCCCATGTTGAAAAGGCTGTTAATTCCTGCTGCATATCTCCGGTGCATTTTATTAAATTAAAATTTCTTTAGCATTCATTTTATTTATAAAAAATAATAACAATATATATAAAAAGTGTATAAAATGTTTTATATATAAGAGAATCCTTCAGAATGTTTTTGAAAGTTTTTTCAAAAACATAAACATATCCTTCGAAGGTCGTGTTGAAAATACTTTCTGAAATAGTGTGTAGTTGTATAGGAGGCCCCTAGTCAAGGGAAGACGGGGGAGGTACTGATGACAGGGACCCCCGTCGTCCGTCAGCCAGGGGCGTCCTATTTATAGGAAACCAAAGATTTTGAGTTCTGCATTCAAACCACTTGGTTGGATGGTATCAAACTCAAAAATCCTCCTTGACTCTTGTGGGGACATCCTAGATATATGATCACCTCCCTTCCAATGTTTTGTCACCTTCAAATGCTGTGAATGTTAAACCTGAGGGGTTCTGATTATGGTGGTGTTTAAAATGTCTGGATAGGGTATGTTTTTCGTAACCTTTCTTTATGTTTGAGACATGTTCCGCTATTCTTGTTTTTAGTAATCTCTTAGTGCGTCCTATATACTGTTTGCCACAAGGGCATTGAATTATACACAGTACATTACTGGAATTTCACGTCAGAAGTTCTTTTATTTCCATCTTAAAGTTATTCTGAGTGGATTGCACTTCGGCGGTCTCCCACACCTATAAAATCCTTTTAAGTGATTCCAATGTTGTGAGATCCCTTTCTTTCTTATTAATTTGGTCGTCGGTGCTACCTTGCATCCCAAATTTTGAGCTTTTGTATATACAAACTGAGGGTTTCTGGAAATCAGTTTTTTTCATTTAGAATATGGTGTTAATATTGCTTAATAATTTGCTCCACTTTCTCATATTTAGAATTGAAGGGTAAAATGATCCCTGGAGTTTCTTCTTTTAAGTTTGTTAAATAATTTCTATTACTTTCATTCATATTTTTCATTTCTATTTTTACATTTGAAGAAAGTGGTTCTATCTTTCCCTCTTGTTTTGGATAGAGATTCCTCTATTATATGTGGGGGATAGTTTTTGTTTAAAAAACATACTTTCATATCTTGAGCTTCCACTTCAAATTGTTCCTCCTTAGTACAATTCCGCTTTAGCCTGCCAAACTGTCCCATCGGGATGTTTAGCAGCAATCTTGGAAGATGGCAACTGGTAAATAGTATGTAGCTATTTCTTGATGTTGGCTTTTGAAAAGTGCTACATATGTATCTACCTTTAGAGTTGAGCGAACACCTGGATGTTCGGGTTCGAGAAGTTCGGCCGAACTTCCCGGAAATGTTCGGGTTCGGGATCCGAACCCGATCCGAACTTCGTCCCGAACCCGAAACCCATTGAAGTCAATGGGGACCCGAACTTTTCGGTACTAAAAAGGCTGTAAAACAGCCCAGGAAAGGGCTAGAGGGCTGCAAAAGGCAGCAACATGTAGGTAAATCCCCTGCAAACAAATGTGGATAGGTAAATGAATTAAAATAAAAATTAAATAAATAAAAATTAACCAAAATCAATTGGAGAGAGGTCCCATAGCAGAGAATCTGGCTTCACGTCACCCACCACTGGAACAGTCCATTCTCAGATATTTAGGCCCCGGCACCCAGGCAGAGGAGAGAGGTCCCGTAACAGAGAATCTGTCTTCATGTCAGCAGAGAATCAGTCTGCATGTCATAGCAGAGAATCAGGCTTCACGTCAGCCACCACTGCAACAGTCCATTGTCATAAATTTAGGCCAAGCACCCAGGCAGAGGAGAGAGGTCCCGTAACAGACAATCAGGCTTCACGTCAGCCACCAGTGCAACAGTCCATTGGCATAAATTTAGGCCCAGCACCCAGGCAGAGGAGAGAGGTCCCGTAACAGACAATCTGGCTTCATGTCAGCAGAGAATCAGTCTTCATATCATAGCAGAGAATCAGGCTTCACGTCACCCACCACTGTAAGAGTCCATTTTCATAAATTTAGGCCCAGCACCCAGGCAGAGGAGAGAGGTCCCGTAACAGACAATCAGGCTTCACGTCAGCCACCAGTGCAACAGTCCATTGGCATATATTTAGGCCCAGCACCCAGGCAGAGGAGAGAGGTCCCGTAACAGACAATCTGGCTTCATTTCAGCAGAGAATCAGTCTTCATGTCATAGCAGAGAATCAGGCTTCACGTCAGCCACCACTGCAACAGTCCATTGTCATAAATTTAGGCCCAGCACCCAGGCAGAGGAGAGAGGTCCCGTAACAGACAATCTGGCTTCATGTCAGCAGAGAATCAGTCTTCATGTCATAGCAGAGAATCAGGCTTCACGTCACCCACCACTGTAACAGTCCATTTTCATAAATTTAGGCCCAGCACCCAGGCAGAGGAGAGAGGTCCCGTAACAGACAATCAGGCTTCACGTCAGCCACCAGTGCAACAGTCCATTGGCATAAATTTAGGCCCAGCCCCCAGGCAGAGGAGAGAGGTCCCGTAACAGACAATCTGGCTTCATGTCAGCAGAGAATCAGTCTTCATATCATAGCAGAGAATCAGGCTTCACGTCACCCACCACTGTAAGAGTCCATTTTCATAAATTTAGGCCCAGCACCCAGGCAGAGGAGAGAGGTCCCGTAACAGACAATCAGGCTTCACGTCAGCCACCAGTGCAACAGTCCATTGGCATATATTTAGGCCCAGCACCCAGGCAGAGGAGAGAGGTCCCGTAACAGACAATCTGGCTTCATTTCAGCAGAGAATCAGTCTTCATGTCATAGCAGAGAATCAGGCTTCACGTCAGCCACCACTGCAACAGTCCATTGTCATAAATTTAGGCCCAGCACCCAGGCAGAGGAGAGAGGTCCCGTAACAGACAATCTGGCTTCATGTCAGCAGAGAATCAGTCTTCATGTCATAGCAGAGAATCAGGCTTCACGTCACCCACCACTGTAACAGTCCATTTTCATAAATTTAGGCCCAGCACCCAGGCAGAGGAGAGAGGTCCCGTAACAGACAATCAGGCTTCACGTCAGCCACCAGTGCAACAGTCCATTGGCATATATTTAGGCCCAGCACCCAGGCAGAGGAGAGAGGTCCCGTAACAGAGAATCTGGCTTCATGTCAGCAGAGAATTAGTCTGCATGTCATAGCAGAGAATCAGGCTTCACGTCACCCAACATTGGAACAGTCCATTGGCATATATTTAGGCCCCGGCACCCAGACAGAGGAGAGGTTCATTCAAATTTGGGTAGCCTCGCAATATAATGGTAAAATGAAAATAAAAATAGGATTGAATGAGGAAGTGCTCTGGAGTACAATAATATATGGTTAAGGGGAGGTAGTTAATGTCTAATCTGGACAAGGGACGGACAGGTCCTGTGGGATCCATGCCTGGTTCATTTTTATGAACGTCAGCTTGTCCACATTGGCTGTAGACAGGCGGCTGCGTTTGTCTGTAATGACACCCCCTGCCGTGCTGAATACACGTTCAGACAAAACGCTGGCCGCCGGGCAGGCCGGCACCTCCAAGGCATAAAAGGCTAGCTCTGGCCACGTGGACAATTTAGAGACCCAGTAGTTGAATGGGGCCGAACCATCAGTCAGTACGTGGAGGGGTGTGCACACGTACTGTTCCACCATGTTAGTGAAATGTTGCCTCCTGCTAACACGTTGCGTATCAGGTGGTGGTGCAGTTAGCTGTGGCGTGTTGACTAAACTTTCCAAATCTCTGCCATGCTAACCCTGCCCTCAGAGGAGCTGGCCGTGACACAGCTGCCTTGGCGACCTCTTGCTCCTCCTCTGCCTTGGCCTTGGGCTTCCACTTGTTCCCCTGTGACATTTGGGAATTCTCTCAGTAGCGCGTCTACCAACGTGCGCTTGTACTCGCGCATCTTCCTATCACCCTCCAGTGCAGGAAGTAAGGTGGGCACATTGTCTTTGTAGCGTGGATCCAGCAGGGTGGCAACCCAGTAGTCTGCACACGTTAAAATGTGGGCAACTCTGCTGTCGTTGCGCAGGCACTGCAGCATGTAGTCGCTCATGTGTGCCAGGCTGCCCAGGGGTAAGGACAAGCTGTCCTCTGTGGGAGGCGTATAGTCATCGGGTGATGGACCCGAGCTGCGTTGGGCGCCACCCCGCTGTGACCATGCTTCATCCTCATCCTCCTCCACCTCATCCTCGTCCTCCAGTAGTGGGCCCTGGCTGGCCACATTTGTACCTGGCCTCTGCTGTTGCCAAAAACCTCCCTCTGAGTCACTTCGAAGAGACTGGCCTGAAAGTGCTAAAAATGACCCCTCTTCCTCCTCCTCCTCCTCCTCCTCCTGGGCCACCTCCTCTTCCATCATCGCCCTAAGTGTTTTCTCAAGGAGACATAGAAGTGGTATTGTAACGCTGATAACGGCGTCATCGCCACTGGCCATGTTGGTGGAGTACTCGAAACAGCGCAACAGGGCACACAGGTCTCGCATGGAGGCCCAGTCATTGGTGGTGAAGTAGGGGATGTCTTGTAGTGCGACTGACCCGTGCGTGCTGCAGCTGAAACTCCACTATGGCCTGCTGCTGCTCGCACAGTCTGTCCAGCATGTGCAAGGTGGAGTTCCACCTGGTGGGCACGTCGCATATGAGGCGGTGAGCGGGAAGGCCAAAGTTACGCTGTAGCGCAGACAGGCGAGCAGCAGCAGGATGTGAACGCCGGAAGCGCGAACAGACGGCCCGCACTTTATGCAGCAGCTCTGACATGTCGGGGTAGTTGTGAATGAACTTCTGCACCACCAAATTCAGCACATGCGCCAAGCAAGGGATGTGCGTCAAACTGGCTAGTCCCAGAGCTGCAACGAGATTTCGCCCATTATCACACACCACCAGGCCGGGCTTGAGGCTCACCGGCAGCAACCACTCGTCGGTCTGTTGTTCTATACCCTGCCACAACTCCTGTGCGGTGTAGGGCCTGTCCCCCAAAAATATGAGTTTCAGAATGGCCTGCTGACGTTTACCCCGGGCTGTGCTGAAGTTGGTGGTGAAGGTGTGTGGCTGACTAGATGAGCAGGTGGAAGAAGAGGAGGAGGAAGTCGAGTAGGAGGAGGTGGCAACAGGAGGTAAAGAATGTTGCCCTGCGATCCTTGGCGGCGGAAGGACGTGCGCCAAACAGCTCTCCGCCTGGGGCCCAGCTGCCACTACATTTACCCAGTGTGCAGTTAGGGAGATATAGCGTCCCTGGCCGTGCTTACTGGTCCACGTATCTGTGGTTAGGTGGACCTTGCCACAGATGGCGTTGCGCAGTGCACACTTGATTTTATCGGATACTTGGTTGTGCAGGGAAGGCACGGCTCTCTTGGAGAAGTAGTGCCGGCTGGGAACAACATACTGTGGGACAGCAAGCGACATGAGCTGTTTGAAGCTGTCTGTGTCCACCAGCCTAAATGACAGCATTTCATAGGCCAGTAGTTTAGAAATGCTGGCATTCAGGGCCAGGGATCGAGGGTGGCTAGGTGGGAATTTACGCTTTCTCTCAAATGTTTGTGAGATGGAGAGCTGAACGCTGCCGTGTGACATGGTTGAGATGCTTGGTGACAGAGGTGGTGGTGGTGTTGGTGGTACATCCCCTGTTTGCTGGGCGGCAGGTGCCAACGTTCCTCCAGAGGCGGAGGAAGAAGCCGAGGCGGCAGCAGCAGAAGAGGCCGAGGCGGCAGCAGCAGAAGAGGTAGCAGGGGGAGCCTGAGTGACTTCCTTGGTTTTAAGGTGTTTACTCCACTGCAGTTCATGCTTTGCATGCAGGTGCCTGGTCATGCAGGTTGTGCTCAGGTTCAGAACGTTAATGCCTCGCTTCAGGCTCTGATGGCACAGCGTGCAAACCACTCGGGTCTTGTCGTCAGCACATTGTTTGAAGAAGTGCCATGCCAGGGAACTCCTTGAAGCTGCCTTTGGGGTGCTCGGTCCCAGATGGCGGCGGTCAGTAGCAGGCGGAGTCTCTTGGCGGTGGGTGTTCTGCTTTTGCCCACTGCTCCCTCTTTTGCTACGCTGTTGGCTCGGTCTCACCACTGCCTCTTCCTCCGAACTGTGAAAGTCAGTGGCACGACCTTCATTCCATGTGGGGTCTAGGACCTCATCGTCCCCTGCATCGTCTTCCACCCAGTCTTGATCCCTGACCTCCTGTTCAGTCTGCACACTGCAGAAAGACGCAGCAGTTGGCACCTGTGTTTCGTCATCATCAGAGACGTGCTGAGGTGGTATTCCCATGTCCTCATCATCAGGAAACATAAGTGGTTGTGCGTCAGTGCATTCTATGTCTTTCACCGCTGGGGAAGGGCTAGGTGGATGCCCTTGGGAAACCCTGCCAGCGGAGTCTTCAAACAGCATAAGAGACTGCTGCATAACTTGAGGCTGAGACAGTTTCCCTGGTATGCATGGGGGTGATGTGACAGACTGATGGGGTTGGTTTTCAGGCGCCATCTGTGCGCTTTCTGCAGAAGACTGGGTGGGAGATAATGTGAACGCGCTGGATCCACTGTCGGCCACCCAATTGACTAATGCCTGTACCTGCTCAGGCCTTATCATCCTTAGAACGGCATTGGGCCCCACCATATATCGCTGTAAATTCTGGCGGCTACTGGGACCTGAGGTAGTTGGTACACTAGGACGTGTGGATGTGGCAGAACGGCCACGTCCTCTCCCAGCACCAGAGGGTCCACTAACACCACCACGACCATGTCCGCGTCCCTTACTAGATGTTTTCCTCATTGTTATCGTTCACCACAACAACAAAAATATTATTTGGCCCAATGTATTGCATTCAAATTCAGCTGAATATAAATTTGAGGCCTAGTATTTAGGCGCTGGGTGACCGGTATAGATTTACTGACAGAATTAGACTTGGAAATGCACAGTAGCGTGTGTGTGAAGTTATTCTGAATGACCCTATGTGCACCTTGAATATTATATACCCTTTTAGGGATAGATTTCAAATAGCTCTGATACAGCAGAAACCACTAAATTATGAAATTGCTAAATTGGGAATTGTATTTCAACCCAGAACAAAAAATGTGCTTTGACGGACACTAAATAACTTGCCCAGCCAGAACAGTACAGCGGTAAAGACAGATTTAGCGGGATATAAATTTGAGGACTAGTATTTAGGCGCTGGGTGACCGGTATGGATTTACTGACAGAATTAGACTGGGATATGGCCAAAAAATAACCACACTATTGCTGGTTAAATGCACTTGGTGTGACAGCTTGACCAACCACACTACTGAGGGTTAAATGCACTTGGTGACAGGCGCAGCTTGCCCCTGATGTAGTATATGGCCAAAAAATGAACAGACTATTGCTGGTTAAATGCACTTGGTGTGACAGCTTGACCAACCACACTACTGAGGGTTAAATGCACTTGGTGACGGGCGCAGCTTGCCCCTGATGTAGTATATGGCCAAAAAATGAACAGACTATTGCTGGTTAAATGCACTTGGTGTGACAGCTTGACCAACCACACTACTGAGGGTTAAATGCACTTGGTGACGGGCGCAGCTTGCCCCTGATGTAGTATATGGCCAAAAAATAAACAGACTATTGCTGGTTAAATGCACTTGGTGTGACAGCTTCACCCTGATGTAGGCTTTAGCCAAAAAACAACCACACCATTGAGGGTTAAATGCACTTGGTGACAGGCGCAGCTTGCCCCTGATGTAGTATATGGCCAAAAAATGAACAGACTATTGCTGGTTAAATGCACTTGGTGTGACAGCTTGACCAACCACACTACTGAGGGTTAAATGCACTTGGTGACGGGAGCAGCTTGCCCCTGATGTAGTATATGGCCAAAAAATGAACAGACTATTGCTGGTTAAATGCACTTGGTGTGATAGCTTGACCAACCACACTACTGAGGGTTAAATGCACTTGGTGACGGGCGCAGCTTGCCCCTGATGTAGTATATGGCCAAAAAATAAACAGACTATTGCTGGTTAAATGCACTTGGTGTGACAGCTTCACCCTGATGTAGGCTTTAGCCAAAAAACAACCACACCATTGAGGGTTAAATGCACTTGGTCGCAGCTTGTGCTGGCGCACCACAAGACACAAAATGGCCGCCGATCACCCCAGAAAAAAGTGACTGACAAACGGTCTGGGCAGCCTAAAAACAGTGAGCAATTGAATTTCAGCAGCTCAATGATGCACAGCTGCAGATCGATCGATCGATTAATCAAGTGCTTTGGAGGAGTTAATCTGCCTAATCTCGCCCTACTGTCGCAGCCGCAACCTCTCCCTATGCTAATCAGAGCAGAGTGACGTGCGGCGCTATGTGACTCCAGCTTAAATAGAGGCTGGGTCACATGGTGCTCTGGCCAATCACAGCCATGCCAATAGTAGGCATGGCTGTGACGGCCTCTTGGGGCATGTAGTATGACGCTTGTTGATTGGCTGCTTTGCAGCCTTTCAAAAAGCGCCAAGAAAGCGTCACAAAAGCGCCAAGAAAGCGACGAACACCGAACCCGAACTTTTACGAAAATGTCCGGGTTCGGGTCCGTGTCACGGACACCCCAAAATTCGGTACGAACCCGAACTATACAGTTCGAGTTCGCTTATCCCTATCTACCTTCTTTCTTAATCAATAAATCCAGAAATTCGGTCTCTACATAGTTTATATTATTAGTACATCTTAAATTCAGCGGATTATTATTAATGGTCTCCAAAAAGGTCATAAGTTCCTCTTTTCCAAATAAAGATAATATCTTCTATAAATCTCTGCCAGAGCACCAGGTCATCTCCCAGTCTCAGACTTGTGTAGATATCTTTCCAATTAGCCATAAATAAATTAGCGTAACCTTCTTCTGACTGCCAAACAGAGTGTTTACCACATCCTCGGAGAGACCTTTTCTTTCAAATCTCCCTCTCAATAACCAGGCAGTCAGGTGCAGATTGTTCACCTCTAGGTCA
The DNA here is from genome assembly GCF_014858855.1 of Bufo gargarizans. Taxonomy (NCBI): domain Eukaryota; kingdom Metazoa; phylum Chordata; class Amphibia; order Anura; family Bufonidae; genus Bufo; species Bufo gargarizans. Next base: position 334,610 of record NC_058085.1, read on the forward strand.
AAAACTGGACCCTGGGACAGAAGCTCCTGAGATTCTTGAAGCACCCATGGTGTTGCTATCGACATTTTGCAGAGCCAGGAAAACCACACCCTTCTCGCCCAAAAAGGAGCTATAGCTATTACAGTGGCCTCCTCCTCTCTGATTTTCTTAAGGACCCTTGGTAGCAATTTTAGCAGGGGAAGGGCATACAGAAGGCCCTGCCCCAAAGACTGGGCTAGTGCATCCACTGCTCTTGGATGCTCCTCCGGAGAAAGGGAAAAGTCCTCTACCTTCCTGTTTAACCTGGTGGCAGAGATCTATCTCCGGAGTTCCCCACAATGCTGCCACTTGATTGAAAAGCCCCTGATCTATGGACCACTCTCCCTGGTATAGTTGATGACTGAGGAAGTCTGCTTTCACATTGTCTCAACCCCTTAGAAGTACTGCAGAAAGATAATAAGAGAAGCTTCTGTTAGGCTGAAAATCTGATGAGTGAGAGACATTAGGGCCTGAGCCCTTGTACCTCCCTGCCAGTTGATATAGGCCACCTGCTGTCCGAATAGACCTTTACCACCTTTATTAGGGAGTTAGTGTTCTCCACATGAAATAGTGGTCTCCCTGCGGCCTCATCCTCAAAAACACTTGTCTGATGAAACCCCCCCCCCCCCCCCCCCTTCTCTCTCTCCCTCTCCCTCTAGACCAGAAAGTATGACTGTCACTGGAGGGGGGAGTCCTTCGCAGCAGGGTACTGCAGACAGCAGAAGGCGTCAACCCTGCAGTAGAAGCTGCCAGCCGATCAAACATATTAGATCAGCCCAGCAGCATAAACAGAAGCAATTGCTCCATAGGCACATGAGACCATTCAGGCATATATTAAAGGCAGGTCAGCCAGGCGACCATAGATCGGTATAAAGCAAGACATTCAACCAAACATGCAAAGACGTTCAACCATACTGTCAGAATTTGGCCTAACCAACATAACACCAAAGGCATACAGCCAGCCAGGCCCCGAAACAAAAAACTTGCTGTAAAACCTACGCTTTTTGGAAGGGACGTTCACCTCTTGCACTCTCCTCCTCTGGACCACATGCATAGAAAAAAGCGCTCCAGAAGATCCAAGTCCCTGCTGGGTCCCGGCCGCATGCGGAGGAATACTACACCCCACGTGGGGCTGCTTCCATTTCCTTTATGTTTCAGCATGGCCTCACTCCCATTGAGCGCACATGCACCTGCCGCAAGAGCCAGGTGGAAGCCCCAGACCACCACCAAGCCGGGTCCTGCCAGCCCAACATATGGACAATAGACCCAGCAGGTATGTACCTCATAGCCCTCTAGAGCATCTCTGGGACTTCCTTGCTATGGGTAAGAACCTGAAAAGAGAAATTGCAGGTCTCCCACTCCAGGAAACCACAGAGGTGGGAGAGAGGCTCCACCTTTTTATTCTGAGGTTTCCTGTCCCTTGGGGCAGATCCCCTCGGTGGTGCTCTCGTGGGGGAAGGGAATAAAAAAATCCATCCAAGTTGGATTTCTGTGCAACACCATTGACTATTACAAAAAGATGTGCGACACGTCGCAATGTAGTCATACCCTTTGTTGCGTGTCACGCCCTAGCCGTCAATATCTAACAGCAGATACATTTGAAGGACAGAACTGAGCATGTGTGATCACCTCAGTAGGGGGGACATGCACATTACACTAATTGCCAGGGGGCACCATTATAATGAAGAAAAGAATCTCACAACAGGAGCATTTCTGTAAGGCTACTTCACATCTGCGCTTCCCTTTCCGCTATTGAGATCTTTCATAGGATCTCAATAGCGGGAAAACAACATTGCTTACCGGTAATCGTTTTTCTCGATACCCATGACGGCACCCAGGGCGACTCAGGACCTCCCATCAGGACAGGAAACCTGAGAAGATAAAAAGGGACACACCTCCTCCCAACACCAGTGGAAGAAATAAATTATTCTCCGGATAGATTTTTTTTTATATCTATATTACTTCATATAGACCTGACTGATATCCTATATATAACTTTATATAAATATATCTGTATATACATCTATATATGGGGAGGGAACTATCGGGTGCCGTCATGGGTATCGAGAAAAACGATTACCGGTAAGCAATGTTGTTTTCCCCTCACCCATGACGGCACCCAGTGCGAGATAGACTATAAGTAGCGTCTAGGGGGGGGGCCACATCTTGAAGGACCTTCTCCCCAAACGAGGCGTCAGAATGGAGCTGTAACCTATAATGTTTGAGAAAGGTATGTGGGGAACTCCAAGTAGCTGCCCTACAAATCTGGGCTAAAGACACATTAGCCCTTTCCGCCCATGAGGTAGACACTGACCGAGTGGAATGGGCCCCAAACCCGGAAGGAGGGGAAAGACCCAAGGAGATGTAAGCCTTCGTTATGGCCTTCTTCACCCACCTGGCAATAACCCCGCAGGATGCTTTTTTACCCCTATTCCCCCCTAAAAACTGGACAAGAAGGTTCTCGTCTTTCCTCCATGAAGCCGTAGCATCAAGGTATACTAACAGGCATCTTTTAACATCCAAGCAGTGAAAGCTTTTTTCCCTACTATTGGAAGGGTTAGGGAAGAAAGAAGGTAGCACTATGTCCTGGCTCCTGTGAAAATCCGAGACCACCTTGGGAAGGAAGGAGGGCAGGGGCCTGATTACTACCTGATTGTCCTGTATGACAGTATAAGGTGGATGTGCTGAGAAGGCCTGGATCTCAGAGATCCTCCTAGCAGAGGTAATTGCCAGGAGAAAGGCCATTTTAATGGTCAGGATGTCAATTGGGATCTCTAACAAGGGCTCAAATGGTTTATCGGTTAGGGCTGTCAAGACCCTGTTCAGGTCCCATGGGGGGGAAAGGGGTCTTACAGAAGGATGGATTCTGGCCGCGGCAGAAAGAAAACGTTTGACCCAAGGATGGACTGCTAACTGGTAGTCGAAAAAATAGCTCAAAGCCGACACCTGTACTTTTAGGGTGGAGGCCTTGAGTCCCTTGTCTAAACCTGCCTGTAAAAAGTCCAAGACTTTAGGTATTTCTGGAGGGCTAAATGGATCGGGGCTAGACCCTAGAAAGGAAGCAAAGATATTCCAAACTCTATTATAGTTCCTGGCTGTTGTAGCTTTCCTGCCGCCTAGAAGGGTGGAAACAACTCTGTTAGAAAGCCCTCTCCTCAACCAGATGTCCCTGTCAGACTCCTCACTGCCAGCTGGAGAGTCTCCGGATTGGGATGGCATACTGGTCCCTGGGAAAGGAGGTCCTCCCTGGGAGGGATCATCCAGGGGGGGCCTCTGGCTAGATTTAACAGGGTGGAGTACCAGATTCTTTTGGGCCATTTCGGGGCTACCAGGATTATAGAGGCTCCTTCCCTCCGCACCTTCTTCAGCACCTGTGGAATTAGAGACATAGGTGGGAAGGCGTAGCCGCGTTCCCGGCTCCAGTCCTGGGCCAGACTGTCCACCCCTGTAGGATTCTCTGTGTGATTTAAAGAGAAAAAACTCTCCATCTTCCTGTTCTTCCGGGTAGCAAAGAGGTCTATAGTTGGGGCCCCATACTTTAAGACAATCTGGGAAAAAACTTCTCCGTTCAGACTCCACTCTGCCTGGTTGAGTTCCACTCGGCTCAAGAAGTCAGCCACCGTGTTCTCTTTTCCCTTCAGATGTACTGCTGATAGGAGCAGGTTCCTGTCTTCTGCTATTTGGAAAATTTCCTGGCAGAGGAAGATTAGGGATGGTATCTTTGTTCCGCCCTGATGATTTATGTAGGCCACTGTCGTCGAATTGTCCGAGTAAAAGACCAGTTTTTTGTTTAAGACATCTGGAACTGCCACTCTTAGAACCCTTTCTACTGCCTTGAGCTCCTTGTAATTTGACGTGCAGGCTCTGGTTCTTAAATCCGATCTTCCCTGCCAGTAATTCCCATCTGAATGAGCCTCCCAACCCCACGAACTGGCGTCTGTTGTTATCTGTGTGGGTTCTATGAAGGACCAGGGCATTCCTGCCGAAAGATTCTTCTCGGATGTCCACCATAGAAGGGAATACCTTGCTCTGGAGGAGAGATGAAATTTTTCCTCTAGCGTCTGTGGGAGACCATTCCATGTCTTTAAGATATCCCACTGTAACGATCTTGTGTGAATCTGAGCAAACGGTACGGCGGGAATCGTGGCCGTCAGGTGCCCCAATACTGTCATCGCCTTCCTGATGGAGCATCGGAAGGAGCGGAAAAGGATCCAAACATGTTCTTTTATTGCAACTACCTTCTTTTGAGGAAGGAATGTTTTCTGAGCCGTGGAGTCTAGCTGCATCCCTAGAAATATGCAATTTTGAGAGGGGGTTAGGCAAGATTTTTCTCGATTGACCTTCCATCCCAGATCCTTCAATAGAGAACACGCCAGGACAAGATCCGTCTGTAACTGTACCTTTGTCTGGGCTATGAACAAAAAGTCATCCAGATAGGGTACTAACACTACCCTGGACAATCGGAGGAATGCCACCATCTCCGCCACAACTTTTGTAAAAATTCTCGGGGCTTGTGAGACCCCAAACGGGAGGGCCCTGTACTGGAGATGCAGAAACTGGCCCCTCACTTGGACTGCCGTTCTCAAATACCTTTGGGAGGAGGGATGAATAGGGATGTGGTAATAAGCATCCTCTAAGTCTATACTTGCCATCCAGCAATCCTTGTATAGTAGGTCTATAGTTGTCTTTATCGTCTCCATCCGGAATCTTTTGTATTTCAGGAACTTGTTTAATTGTTTTAGATTTAAAATCATCCGAAAAGTCCCATTGGGTTTTCTTACCAGAAAGAGTGGGGAGTAATACCCCCTGCCCTCCTCTTCTTTTGGAACTTGACAAACGACTCCTTTGTCCAATAACAACTGAACCTCTGCCTCTAACACTGTGGATTTTAAGGGATCTTTCGGCGTTGGAGTGCAGGTGAAAAAATTTTGGGGATAGGAGAGAAATTCCAGCCTGAATCCCTCTGCTATCCCACCCAAAACCCATTTGTTCTGGGTTATCTTTGACCAGGCCGGGAGGAAGGAGGAGAGTCTTCCCCCAACCTGGGGACTGGCGTCATTGCTGCTTTCCTTCCTATCATAGGGCTTGCCCCTCTGTCTCCGAAAACTCTGCTGGGGCCTACAAAAAAAAGGGGGGCTTCTGAGGGACAGGAAATCCCCTTTTTTTATCAGAGGCCTTCTCCAGTATGTCATCTAAAGATGACCCAAATAACCTGTCGCCTTCACACGGAAGGGCACAGAGTCTGGCCTTGGATCCCTGGTCACCCTTCCAGGACCTAAGCCAGATAGCCCTTCTAGCCGCATTTGTCATAGCAGAGGCTCTGGCGGAAAAGCGCATCACATCGGTGGAGGCGTCCGTCAAAAAATCAGCTGCTTTTGAGAAGGAGGGGAGAGAGGCTAGGAGCTCTTCTCTAGGCCTTTTTTCTTTAAGGTGCGTTTCTAGCTGGTCGATCCATAGTCTCAGCGACCGGGAAACCCAAGTGGCTGCGACTGCCGGCCTGAGACAGGCGGCCGACGTCTCCCAAGCCCGTTTAAGATATATATCTGCTTTTTTATCTAATGGGTCCGAGAGACAGCCTAAATCATCGAAGGGGAGGGCAGACTTTTTTGCAATCTTGGCGACTGGTGCGTCCACCGTAGGGGCCCTATCCCAACTTGAGGACACTTTCTTCATAGGGGTACTTCCTTTTAACAGAGGAGGGTATGAAGAACTTTCTATCAGGATTCTTCCACTCCTTTTTAATAATCGCCTGCATGCTCTCATGTACCAAAAAAACTATGCTTTTTAGGGCCTAAAGCCTGATCCGCAACCGATCTGGTCTGCTTAATGTCCTCCAATTGCATAGTTGCTCGGACCGCTTTTAGTAACGGCTGCGTATCCTCAGGTGAAAAAAAGGACTTCCCTGAGTATTCCTCGTCCGAGGAGTCTGAATTACTGGAATCTAACTGTCCGGATTCTCTGGCTTCACTATCGGATGAGTCCATTTCCATACGATCATATTCCGTGGCTTTATCTGGGGATCTGGCACGGCCTTTACTGAACGCCCTGAAGGACGCTTTGATTAGGGACTTCATAGATCTTGTAAGGGTCTGGGACTGTTCCGCTACCAGCTTGTCTATACAAGCCGTGCACAGGGATTTCTGATAAGATGCAGATAGAGCCGTCTTACAGTCTGCACACTCCTTGTGCTTGGATTTGGAAGATGACTTTTTAGGAGGCTTGGGAATCTAAGATAGAAACACCTTATTAGCAAAAAAAGGAATGTTCTCACCCAGTGAATCTTCCTCTCCCCATCCTTAGGCCCAGTACCAGACTTGCAGGCCTCAAGGGGTCCAGCGCGTCCATCAGTAGGGTCCGACATGCTCCAGCTGGATCCTACTTCAGCACAAAACCTGTGCCCCGCTGGCTGCCTGCACCTGCTGCCGCATTTATAAGTTTAAAAGACGCGCCTCGGCCCTCACTTCCGGGTCCTGCGCGTCGGGAGAGAGCTCCGCCCCCCCAAGTCATCAGCCAGCCCCGCGCATGCGCATAAGCGTTTAGACGCGCGGGCGCCATCTTTAACACGTGGGGAGCCGCCTGAACACGGCCACAGCGGCTCCCCCAGGACCGGTAGCGAGTGCGGGCAGACATGTGGGGGAGCAGCTTCCGGCACGGCGACAGAACTACCGCTCCCCAGGGATAGGTCTTCCCACGGCCATGCCACAGACCCCCCCCCCCCCCCCCCCCCAGCGCTCTTCCTCGAGGTATGTCATGCAGCGATGCTTCTCAGGAACTCCCATCCGGAGGACAGGAAACCTGAACTGGTGTTGGGAGGAGGTGTGTCCCTTTTTATCTTCTCAGGTTTCCTGTCCTGATGGGAGGTCCTGAGTCGCACTGGGTGCCGTCATGGGTGAGGGGAAAAACACTTCCGTTTTGTTCCCATTCATTGGGAATGGGGACAAAACTGAATGAAACGGAATGCACGCCGGTCGGTTGAGTCCTTATCGCGGACAGAATAACGCTGCAAGCCATATGGACAATCACAATACATTAGTAAGTGCCTTGTATTAACTTACTCTACATAATAAATGCAACTTACTGAAGTGAAGACAACCCCTTTAACAATATTAAAACATTTATAGGAATCTGTCACCATCTTAGACTTGTTGTTATACACGAGTAGTACTGCAGATGAGGAGTCCAGTGCCCTGTTCCCCCACTAAACATTTAAGGCTGTGATGAAACACGCCATCAGGAATACTGTGCACGCACACACATCCCCTCCATTATGTTACAGCAGGTCACTGCAGCTTTGAGAGCTGACAGCGAGGGAACAAGGGACAGGAGGAAAATAAGGCGATCTGGGCTCCTTGTCTGCAGTTCTACTTCAATTACTGTAGATAGTCGTTCAGAATTGGTGACAGATTCTCTTTAATGGTGGTACAAAGCCATTAGAGGGTTTTCAGTGTCATACAGTCATAGGTCACGTTATGAAAAGCCAGTTTTTCTATTTGGGGGTGCACAGTAACAGGAGACCACCGCTTATATTAGGATGTAAAAATATTTTATTAAAGTACTCTTCCAACATTCCCAGTAAGACACATGTAAACAGAGCTGACCACAGACAGTTATAAAACCACTTTATTTGTACAATCAGACAACTAGTATTAAGTTAAGCATATATTACAGCAGTCATGTAGAGTGCAGGGCACACAGCGAGACGTCAGATGTCCTTCTCCTTCATCTGTTTCTTGTACTGCTCGTGTAGGTGTTTCTTGTACGCTAGAAGGAAAGCAGAGGCTGGTTACACAACAGGAAGTCTCGCCCCATCCATGGACAGCAACCTTGAAGGGTCACTAACTTTTCTGATATGTCAGACATATCAAAAAGTCTAGAATGGTGGGGGTTCTGAGCACCAAGACCCCCACCGATCCCTAGAACAAGGGAAGAGAAGTGCGCACACACAGCATGCTCTTTCCTCACTGCTGAGGATGGGAAGCGAGACTGGCCCATAGAGCGCTATGCACGTACTTCTCCCCCTCATCCTAGGGATCAGTGGAGGGTCTCCGTGCTCAGATCCCCCACCGATCTAAGCTTTTGATATGTTTGACATATCAATTGTTTTTGATAAGCAACCCTAGACAGACGAGGATACATGGTGCCATTGCTTCAACTTCGTTGCAGTTCTGGAATGTATTGGTTAACACTGGCAGCATTATGTCAGTGTTATCCAATACATTCCAGACCTCTAAGGGTTACATAGCATCATAAAGCAATATAATGCTATGCAACTCCGGCAGTGCTGGAAGTTCAGGACAGGAGCTGCGCTGAGTCTGGAGCGTAACATATGAGGTTGAATGGCCAGGATCGGCATGACCCCAGTCTGCTGTTTAGTCACAGCTCATGTGCTATCCCAGGGATCCTAATATAAATCCATTTACAGGTACGTATTGCACAAATGGACAGTTTATTGTCAGTGTGAACTAAGGAGTTAAACTGAGAAAGCACATCCCTGCCTGTGCAGTCTGCTGACTAAACTATATAAAACAGCAGAGATGGGGTGAGCCTTTTGGCAGCATTCACAAGTACATGCAGCATAGGCGGTCATGAAATTTTGATGCAGATTCAACTGCAAAGTTTAGACAATGCAGGTGGTCAGGGTTTTTAACAAACCTCATCCACTTACAATCTAAACAGCATACCCAGCAGATTATAAAGTCAGCAGCAAGCCCTGTTCCTGAAACGCTGCAGGTTTCAGCCATTGCAGTGTGTAAAACAGAGGGCAGGATTCCAGGCTGCCACCTGGACCATGTATTATCTATGGGACCTGGCTGGCTCTCCACAAAGATCTAGAGCCAGGGGCTATATAGATAAAGACAGTCATCGCTTGGGGAAGCTTGCGTGGTATTGGGGAACCCAAGCCGATATGGGGCAATGCTTATAGCACTTACCTGACTGGTTCTGCCAAAGTTCTGCCGCGTGTGGATTCAAGGGGCTCTCGTTATTGGGCTCTGAAGGAACATGAAGCACACAAGTTACAAAACACTCAAAAAAATCTGCCATTTAAAAAAATAAAATGATCTGAACGGATCAGCTGCCCAGGATAAAGGGGAATAAGTGTTATAACCACCTATGGGCACTGACCATAATAAAAAGTCTACTTGTACCCTGTCCAGGTCACATACCAGTAGAAACCAGTGACCTCACCCACTGCAGACATCTTCTGTCTAGGCAGATTACACAGTATAATCCAAGCGGCTTCTGTAGGTAACGGCTTCACTTTGCCTGCAGTCAAGTCATTCCTCAATGGTTACTACAGGACAAAACGTGAACCTTCCCATTCCAGGGACGCCTACACCCAACCCTTCAAAATGAGATGTGAGCAGCAGGTAAGGTATTCACTTCTGAAGGAGCTTTGTTCACTCTGCCCATTCAAATCATCTGTAAAGAGGTTTTCCAAAACTCAATACTTAATCACCTATCCACAGGCGTTGTTGGGGCAGGGACCGCAACCCACAAGAATGGGGACCCCACGAGTAGTGGCCACACAAAGGCTTTGAAAGGAGCAGCAATGCGTATGGTTCTAAGGCTACTTTCACACCTGCGTTTGGGCTTTCCGTTCAGGGCTCTCACAAGTGGTCCAAAACAGATCAGTTTTGCCCTAATGCATTCTGAATGGCAAAGGATCTGCTCAGAACACATTAGTTTGCCTCCGTTCAGTCACCATTCTGCTCTGGAGACATGCCTTCAGCATTTCTGTCCACCATGTGGTGCGGAGCAAGACGGATCCATCCTGATGCACAATTTAAGTCAATGGGGGGCGCATCCCTTTTATCTGACAATAGAAAATGGATCTGTCCCCCATGGCTATAGAAGACATAATACAACCAGATCCGTTCATGATGGATGCAGGCGGTTGTTTTATTGTAACGGAAGCGTTTTTGCAGATCCATGATCGATCTGCAAAAAAACGCTAGTGTAAAAGTAGCCTAAAATAAGGTGCTATGTGTCCTCTTAGGCCCAATTCGCATGACCAGGTCCGTTTGGTGTACTGCTGGCCATGTGAACCCCATAAACGAGTTTGCCGTCTGAAAGATACTGCCAAAGATAGGACATGTCCAATCTTTTGCACACGGCCGCACAGACTCAAAAGCACACAAAGCCCTTCTGTGTCAGTGCTGCAAAAGATAGTGTCCCAACTTGGGTTGCACCTTGCAGATCCACTGAAGTCAATGGGGTCAGCGATGTGGGATGCACAAGGCTGGCATCTTGTTGATCCATGGTGCGAATGGGGCCTCAGGCAAACAATTGCTTAAAACAGTTATATGACATTATCCACAGGATAGGGAATAACTATTAGATCAGCATCCGCTTGTGTGAAAGAGCCCTTAGATGAGGCAATGGAAGTCCCTACAAAGGTTTGTTTGAACACCTGTCTGTGCAAGAGGTCCTCATCTCCACCAGACCTGTAGAGACTGGATAAAGCAGAGGGGTGACCAGCACTCCACTGAGACTGGTGACATAGGACCCAGTCATTATGATAGTAGGGTCCTAATGGTCAGACCCCCAGCAATGGATAGGTGTTGTAAAGAGAAGATGGGAAAATCCTTTTAAAGTCTGCTCACCATTTTCTGCAGAAGCCCTGACCAGTCTCCACGCTGCTCTAGTTAGATGCATCCACACATTTATATTTAATAAATGAGTAAATTATTTAGAACAGCCAGACCAGCTGAATGTGTGTATAGGACAAAGTGCGGAAAGCAGTCAGGAAGGGACCCAGACCTGAAAAAGTTCTGATGGGTTACTTTGGGCAGCACAGACCTAGTTTTTATAGATGGTACTCGTCAGTCTGACAGCCACGCAAGGGAGGAGGGTCATACTGGGAACAATTTACTCCCATACGGGTGGGCTCAGTGGTTTTGTGGTGTTTCTGCACTGAAATAAAGTCTGCCTCCACAGAAACCATACATTTTAATGCTGTGCGGAGACAGGTTGCCGTACACCATTAAAACAAAAAAAAGTGTTAGAACGAAGCGACTTCTTTTCAATGTTATGAAGCTCGATTCACTCAACACTACCAGACAGTACAGGGAGGGTCAGGAGGGACCCAGGATTAATTAGGACAGGTGCTGCTGGGGATTGTATACCATTCTGTTTTCTTTTGGTAAGTGGCCAGCCAACCCCCTCTAAACCAGTGCACACCAGACAATATTTGTCATTTCTTCGATCAGAATGCGTTGGGTGTTACCAGTGCAATGGATGGAACAAACCTCACCTCCTAGTAGGCTCTGCAGAGAAAGCAGGATGGTTCTGACATCATATAACGCTGACCATTTGTCCTTTAGGATGTCCAAGCAGATGGTTCCATGGCTGTCCACGTTTGGGTGAAAGCACGGAGTGATAAATTTCACAGTGGGAGCGTTGTAGGGGTAGCCGCTTGGAAACTCCAAAGAGAGCTTGTATCTCAGATTCTCATAAACCTAGAAGAAAAAAAACAAAAAAAAACAAAAAAAAAAAAAAACATATATAATATATGATAGAAGACTTCTAAGGATCCTGCACTTCCAAGCGGAAGGTCTGTCGTGAGGGTGCAGCGCCAATCATGGATGAATTATGATCCAGGAATCCATATACTTTGAGTCTTTTTTATTTAACATGCTTACACTTTTTTTCATTCTCCTTAGGAGACTTGAACCTGCTATCGCTTGTACCATACACTGCAATACTTTGGAATTGCAGCGTTAAGGACTGCCAGTAAAACCCTACATCACAGCCCTGAAGGGTTCACACGGCCCTGGATGTCAATGACAACCGCTTGGAAACCAGTGATTGCACTGTGGCATCTGAGGGTCTTAAAGGGGTTGTCCAGTCTCAGGAGAGGCTGTCAATACCAGATCACCTATTTGAAGATCATGGCACCCATGTAAACCCCACTTCTGAGCATTTACCTGTGTGCCGTCTAGAGACTCTAGACTGTAGCAGCGGGATTACAGCTTCCCATCCAGGAGACGTGAATGAAGACCACTCTAATTACCCTCCATAATCCAGATGTGGTGCACACAAGTTCTGAAGAGGACACTGCGCTTCCACTGGCACCAGATGATTATGGGGGTGCAGGGAGTCAGAGCTCCACTGTTCTGATATTGATGAGGACAGGTCAGCAACACCATGAGACCAGACAACCCCCTTTAGGATACATTCACGCAAACCGCCCGCTAGGCCTGCACAATATATCGCCAAAGCAATCGCCAATTGGCAGACCCAAAAATGCTGCAATTATATTACCATATTTTTCGCTTTATAAGAAACTCCCCCCCCCCCCCCAAAATAAAGTGGGGGGGAAAATGGCAATGCGCCTTATAAAGCGATGGTTGACTTTTTACGTGGTTGACACAGCGCGGCCGGCGATACATCAGTTACAGTATGGGAAGGGAGGAGGGGCTGGAGGCAAGTCGTTATTTTAATGAACAAATGTTCTTCTATTTATCTGTTCAGTGCTATTAAGAAAATGGCAAGTTTTGTATTTTGTACTTTTGCAGTAATGCGAATATGTTAGTTTAGTAAAATGTGTTTTATTTTGAAAAACACTGCATTTCAGTTCTTGAGTTAAGCATAACTACATTTCTGCATTATCAGTAATTTGTGTGTGCTTTTGCCTTGAAAATCCAAGCAAATAGACCTCTAGCACAATTCCCTTAAAATATTGCATCGCATACCGTTATCGCAATTTTTAGGGCCCTAATTGCAATCGCACAAAATTCCCATATCGTGCAGCCCTACCACCCGCCGTGCACGGTCACCGGTAGTGTGAATCCCATATTGCGGCATGGACCCATGGACTTAAAGGTCAACAATCCACAATATAAGGCAAGAGATTGGACACCTCCTATTGTTTGCTGTGCGGAGGTACAGACCAAAATGCCCACTGAACCACTTCCGCTCCTCACTATCTTAAAGATTGCAGATCCATTCACGTCAATGGATCCACACAGCCAGTGCTTGTATCGCAGAACCTCCGTTTGCAGTCTGCAATCAGGGCACAGCCGGCCCACGATCATGTACCCTTAAAGGGGTTGTCTCATCACAGACAATAGGGGCATATCGCTAGGTTATGCTCCCAGTGTCTTACGGGTGCAGCACCTATATCAAGAACAGAGCCCTGCAAGGTGGTGACTGGAGGACTCTGGTCCGGCCACCACCTAGCCTGCTCACCATAGAAGTAAATGGGAGTGCACTGTGCATGACCAGCCACTGCTCCCATTCACTTCTATGGGCTATTTTCGGCAGCCCGAAAGAAAATGAATGTAGAGCGGCTGCACATGCACCCTTCACTTTCGGGCTTCCGTTCTCAATATAGGTGCGGGTCCCACACCTATAAGACAATGCGGGCATTTCCTAGCGATATGCCCCCATTGTCATGAGACAACCCCTTTAAGCAGTAGTCAGTGTGAACTCACAATCCCCATTCCCTTTAAAAAGGGGTTACCCAACCCCTGAAATGCCTCCCCCCCCATGCAGGACCAGAATAGGCATAGCTATGGATGGGAGAGAAAAGTGCAAAAAGCACATGTATATCACTGCCAGAAACACGGATATAGTCGTGTCGATGAGGCCCAACTCCTGACCCCCACCAGTCACATGTAAAGCTTCTCCATTGCAGAGCAGCTGAACAGGACAGAGCTGCAGTGAGGTGGTGTGACGTCACAGGGTCCAGACGCAGGCGCAGTGCGGGCCCCAGTACAGCAGAGGGTTACCTCTATAGATCAGAGCAGTATACGGTGGCCCACAAGGCTCAGTATAAATCATTACATAGCTCCTTACCGTCCCCGCGGCTCCGTCTATGGTTCCGATCCACTTGAAGAGGTTATCGGACTCCGGGAAGGCAGAGATGCCCTTATCTCCGGACATCTGCAGACAAGACACAGGCAGTCACCCTCCGTGCCCCCGGACAGCACCCCCACAACGCCCTGCACCCCACTCACCATCAGCGCCATGAGCTCCTGCTGCAGCCTGCAAGGGAACACAGCCATTATTACACCGCGGGCCGGACTAATGGTGCCCCCCGCCGGATGACAGGACCCCAGACTCACCGCTTCCCCACAGAGCCCCGCGCCGCCTGAGCTCCGGGCTCCATCCCTTTCCTGGCCGTGGCTGAAGACGCCGCCGGGTCTATGTTCTGGGAGGCCATTTGTGTAGGAAGTAAAGGGAGAGCCGTACGGGTGCAGCCAGCAGCTCTGCAGACGCTTCTCTTACTGAACCTACCGCCTTTGTTTGAATGGTTTAAACCCCACGCGCGTGAGCCAATCACCGCAGCGGGGGGGAATTTGATTCCACCAATCAGAGCCCGCTGTTTCGCCAGTCACTAAGGTGATCGATGGCTTGGCCTCCGAATGAACGTTTTAAAAGGGAAGCGAATGATTGGCTGCGGCTGCACCGCCCACTGCTCTGATTGGCGGAGAGGAGCGTCCGTCACGCAGCTGGCAAACTGATTAACACGTTCGATGCCGGAAATAACAGTACTGATTGTACAGTAGTCACTATTGGTTCGTGTAAAATTCCTATAAACCGCGAGCTTCAGGGCACGAGAAGGGGCACACTCTGTAAGGGTGGCTGCGCACACAGCCAAAGCAGGAAACAGACTTAAAGGGGTATGCCAGCTGTGACGAGTTATAGCTCAGTGGGGGTCCTACCACTGGGAACCCAAGATCGGGGACCCTCCTGTGGATAGGTTGTCACAACCGGAATACCCCTTTAAGCCAGTGGGGTTTTTGCTGGTGGAATTTGGCTGTAAAAACTCCCAGGCGGCATCGCTGACTCTGCCTCCCACCGTTTATAATGGGAGGATGCGGTTTATAGCCACGCCCGCCATGTCCGTTCTTAGTGCGCCGTCCGGATGGAGGGCGTCCACTCGCGGTTTAGCTCTGTTCAATGGGGCAAAACCTTGAGCAGGTTGACGTCATTCAAGCTGTGTGAACTAGCCCTTGTGCACATTTATGAAACTGTCTTTTTACGCTGGTCTTAGGCTACTTTCACACTTGCTGCAGTGTGATCCGGCGGGCAGTTCTGTCATCGGAACTGCCTGCCGGATCCGCCGATCTGCCGCAAAGCATTTGTGAGACGGATCCGGATGCGGATCCGTCTCACAAATGCATTGCAAGGACGAATCAGTCTCTCCGCTTGTCATGCAGACAGACGGATCCGTCTTGTATATTTTTTCACATTTTTACCAGTCTGGAAGGACGGATCCGGCATTCCGCTATTTAGAATGCTGGATCCGGGACTAATACATTCCTATGGGGAAAAATGCCAGTAGGTAAGTTTAGCATGGTATTTGCTGACCTGCTGCTCTCGGATCAATATGGTGCCACTGCTGCTGTTTTTTTTTTTTTTGCCAACTTCCAAAAATACGGGCCTAGCAACTTACAGTAAATGGGGATGCAGCCCAAATGACATTATATATCCGCTGCTCACAAAAAGTTAGGGATATTTGGCTTTCAGGTGAAATTTATGGAAAATGTAAAAACCGTTCACGCGACAGTGATACAGTACTGATCAAAAGTTTAAGACCACTTGAAAAATGGCAAAAAATCCTATTTAGCATGGCTGGATCTTAACAAGGTTCCAAGTAGAGCGTCAACATGCAACAAGAAGAAATGGGAGTGAGACAAAACATTTTTGGAGCATTCAATTAATTGAAAATAACGATTAAACTGAAACAGACTGTTTTTCAGCTGATCCAAATTTTAGGACCAAATGCCTTCAACCCCTTAAGGACTCGGCCCTATTTCACCTTAAGGACCAGGCCATTTTTTGCAAGTCTGACCAGTGTCACTTTAACCGCCTCCCGACCATGTAACACACGGAGGTGGTTGATTTATTCCTCCTGGACGCATCCGTTCGTCATCTCGCGAGACGCGAGATTTCGGACTGAGCCGGCCCGTGCATGCGCATCGCGGGCCGGAAAAATTACAGGCACCATTTCGTCACCAGCCTGCCAGCCAATGATCGCGGCTGGCAAGCTGATGATTTTTAAAAAATCCAATCAATGGCCAGATAACAGATCATATTAGTAAATATGATCTGTTATATGGCTGCCTGCTCCTCTGCTGGTTCTTTTCGTCGGTTGGATCCAGCAGAGGAGCAGGCTACACAGTGAGTACACCAACACTACACACTTAGCCCCAGATCACCCCCCTGAACCCCAATTAACCCTTTGATCGCCCCTTTCAATCACAAGTGAAAGGAAAAAAGTGATCAGTGTAAACTGTCACTTTTTTTTCACTGGTATTGACCGTTAGGTTTTAGGTATAGTTTAGGCCCCTTGGTTAGGTAGTTTAGGGATCGGTTAGCGCCCAGCCCACCGCACCGCAGTCCGTTATTCGCTGATTAGCGTATCGCTAATCAGCATTTGTACTTTTATAGTATCTCGAAGTGATCAAAACTGATCACGGTCAGATCTATAATTGTATTAGTGTCACTTTAGTTCGCCCTCCACCCAAAACGCAGTGTTTGCCCGATCAGGCCTGATCGGTCGCCCACACGTGCGTTCGCCCACACCCGCCCCACCGCAGTGACCAAAAATTATTATTTTTTTGATCACTGCACATTCACTTTACACGCGCTGCGGCGATAAAAGAAAATCAGTTTTGATATTTTTTATCAACCGCAGCGGCCTCCGGTACTTCGCTAGCCTCCCCTTTGTAAGACAGGCTTGCTTTTTTTCTTGGGTAGTCTCAGGGAATACCCCTAAATTTAGTAGCCCAAATGTCAAACAGGGGGTATTCCTCTGAAGAGGCCTACAGGCTTCTGACCCAGTTGGATGAGGAGTGGGAACCCTCATCTGATGAATCCAGCGGGTCAGAATACGAACCTGTAGAAAGCAGTGGCTCTCTGACCCAAAGTTCAGACGAGGAGGCTGAGGTCCCTGATAGCACCAGGCGTACCCGGCCCCGTGTCGCTAGACCACAGGTTGTGCAGGATCCGCTTCAAGGGCAGCAGAGTGGGGCTGGTGCTGTCGGATTACGTGGTGAGGCATACACCAGCAGCCCAGCCCTTCCTGGACCTAGTACCAGCACTGCCGTACAACATGGTGAAGTGGCGAGCACCAGAAGGGCAGTTGAAGCTGGTACGGTGGCACGTGCAGTAGTTACCCCGTCGCAGCCACCGCACAGACAGGCCCGTAGAGCCCCTAGAATCCCTGAGGTGCTGGCAAACCCTGATTGGCAGTCCCCAACTTCAGCCGCATCTGTAGTTCCCCCTTTCACCGCCCAGTCTGGAGTTCGGGTTGAGACAGCTCAGATCGGTTCGGCCCTGGGATTTTTTGAGCTGTTCTTGACTGCGGAGCTCTTAGACTTAGTTGTGGCAGAGACAAACCGGTATGCCACACAATTTATAACCGCCAACCCGGGAAGCTTTTATGCCCAGCCTTTCCAGTGGAAACCAGTCCAAGTTTCCGAATGTAAAATTTTTCTGGGCCTTCTCCTTAACATGGGTCTCATTAAAAAGTATGAATTGCGGTCATATTGGTCCACGAACCCAATTCATCACATGCCCATGTTCTCTGCTGCTATGTCCAGGACACGATTTGAGACCATCCTGCGTTTCCTGCACTTGAGGCTGGGTTCACACCTGAGCGTTTTACAGCGCGTTCCTACGCGCTGTAAAACGCTCAACAAGGAGAAACCAATGATTCCCTATGGGAATGGTTCACACTTGGCCGTTTTACAGCGCGTACGATCGCGCTGTAAAACGCCCGACGCTCCAAAAAGTACATGAGCGACTTTTGGGGCGTTTGTGGCCATAGGACACTGTAGTGAATCACACAAACGCGCGTCAAACGCGCGTTTACTATTACAAAAACGCGCATAAAAATGCGCGTCAAAAACGCGCGTAAAACGCGCGTTTGCGCAACGCTCAAGTGTGAACCCAGCCTTAGCGACAACACCACCTCCCGTCCCAGAGGCCACCCAGCTTTTGACCGGCTCCACAAAATTCGGCCCCTCATAGACCATTTCAACCAGAAATTTGCAGATTTGTATACCCCAGAGCAAAACATCTGCGTAGACGAGTCCCTGATACATGTTACCGGGCGCCTTGGCTTCAAACAATACATCCCAAGCAAGCGCGCCCGGTTTGGGGTCAAATTGTATAAGCTCTGTGAAAGGGCCACAGGCTATACCCACAAATTTCGTGTCTATGAGGGAAAAGATCAGACCCTGGAGCCGGTCGGTTGCCCTGACTACCTGGGGAGCAGTGGGAAGACAGTCTGGGACCTGGTGTCACCCTTATTCGGCAAGGGGTGCCATCTTTATGTGGACAATTTCTACACAAGTGTGGCCCTCTTCAGGCATTTGTTTCTAGAACAGATTGGCGCCTGTGGTACCGCGCGAACTAGTCGCGCGGGCTTCCCCCAACGGCTCGTTACCACCCGTCTTGCAAGGGGGAGAGGGCTGCCTTGTGTAACCAAGAACTGCTCGCGGTGAAATGGAGAGCCAAGCGTGACGTTTACATGCTCTCCTCCATTCACGCAGACACGACAATACAAATTGAGCGAGCAACCCGTGTCATTGAAAAGCCCCTCTCAGTCCACGACTATAACCTTCACATGGGAGGGGTGGACTTCAATGACCAGATGTTGTCTCCGTATTTAGTGTCCCGCAGAACCAGACGCTGGTATAAGAAGGTGTCTATATATTTGATTCAATTGGCTCTGTATAATAGTTTTGTTCTCTACAGTAAGGCTGGGAGAACTGGATCCTTCCTCAAATTTCAGGAAGAGATCATCGAGAACCTCCTGTACCCAGGAGGTTCTGTGGCCCCATCCACCAGTGGAGTTAGCCGTCTACACGAGCGACATTTCCCCAATGTCGTTGCCGGTACTTCAACCCAACCGTCACCCCGAAAAAGATGTCGTGTCTGTAGCAGGAGTGGAATAAGGCGTGACACCCGCTATTTCTGTCCTGACTGTCCTGACCACCCTGCCCTATGCTTAGGGGACTGTTTCCGGAAGTACCACACACAGGTACATCTAGCATAGGGATCACATCTCACCACCAGGACAGGCACACAGGGCTATTAGGGCCCATTCACATACAGCTGCTGCAAACCTCTCCCTTCACCTGGGATAAAGTGCATAATGTACTTTGCCACATCTTTGGGCGATTTGCGCTTTGCACATTGACCCATGGGGAAGGAGAGGTTTGTCCTATAACGGTAAAAAAAATCAAAAAAAATCACCAGTAAGCAAAAAGGTTAATGTTCAGTTCAAAAAGTTAAAGTTTATATGTTCTGTTCAAAAGTTAATAAAATTGTTGCGTTGCGGCCTGTTTTTTTTTTTTTTTTACCTTCCAGGTGGACCAACCGATCGACTAGCTGCAGCACTGATGTGCATTCTGACAGAAGCATTGCGCTGCTGTCAGATTACATACAAGTCGGTGTATGCGTCGCTGCAAGACGAGATTTCTCCTCTGCAGTAAAAGATATGTTTGCCGAGGCTTATGTGCTGAGGAGGTGGCGGTGTTCCTATGCTTTGGCAAACACTTTGTATATAAAAAAAAAATCCCGGCAATGATTTATTCATCCACATCGATTGATGTGAATGGAGAAATCTGGTTTGCCAGGGCATACGAGCTAAGTGGGTATGGATGTAGGGCGGAGCTCCTATGTCCTGGCCGACACCTTTCCCCTCCTTTTTTTTTTGTTTTTGGCAGAGATTTTTTCATCCACATTGATCGATGCGAATGAAGAAATCTGTGCCGTTCATTTTTTTCTTTCAGCCCAGAGGCTGAACGGAAAAAAAATCTCATTACCTGTATGCTCAATATAAGGAGAATAGCAGAAACTCCTAATGCTGGCCATACATGTAATGATTGCGGAGACCCTCAAATGCCAGGGCAGTACAAACACCCCACAACTGACCCCATTTTGGAAAGAAGACACCCCAAGGTATTTGCTGAGGGGCATATTGAGTCCATGAAAGATTGAAATTTTTGTCCCAAGTTAGCGGAAAGTGAGACTTTGTGAGAAAAAAACAAAAAAAAAAAATCAATTTCCGCTAACTTATGCAAAAAAAATAAAAATTCTATGAACTCGCCAGGCCCCTCATTGAATACCTTGGGGTGTCTTCTTTCCAAAGTGGGGTCACATGTGGGGTATTTATACTGCCCTGGCTTTTTAGGGGCCCTAAAGCGTGAGAAGAAGTCTGGGATCCAAATGTCTAAAAATGCCCTCCTAAAAGGAATTTGGGCACCTTTGCGCATCTAGGCTGCAAAAAAGTGTCACACATCTGGTATCGCCGTACTCAGGAGAAGTTGGGCAATGTGTTTTGGGGTGTCATTTTACATATACCCATGCTGGGTGATATAAACATCTTGGTCAAATGCCAACTTTGTATAAAAAAATGGGAAAAGTTTCAAGTTTCAATTACTCAACTTCTATAATACATAGTAATACCTCCAAAAATAGTTATTACTTTGCATTCCCCATATGTCTACTTCATGTTTGAATCATTTTGGGAATGATATTTTATTTTTTGGGGATGTTACAAGGTGTAGAAGTTTAGTTCCACAAGAATTAATGGAAAATAGAGATACAATTTTAACCACTTCAGCCCCGCTAGCTGAAACCCCCTTCATGACCAGAGCACTTTTTACAATTCTGCACTACACTACTTTCACCGTTTATCGCTCGGTCATGCAACTTACCACCCAAATGAATTTTACCTCCTTTTCTTCTCACTAATAGAGCTTTCATTTGGTGGCATTTCATTGCTGCTGACATTTTTACTTTTTTTTGTTATTAATCGAAATGTAACGATTTTTTTGCAAAAAATGACATTTTTCACTTTCAGCTGTAAAATTTTGCAAAAAAACCGACATCCATATATAAATTTTTCGCTAAATCTATAGTTCTACATGTCTTTGATTAAAAAAAAATGTTTGGGCAAAAAAAAATGGTTTGGGTAAAAGTTATAGCATTTACAAACTATGGTACAAAAATGTGAATTTCCGCTTTTTGAAGCAGCTCTGACTTTCTGAGCACCTGTCATGTTTCCTGAGGTTCTACAATGCCCAAACAGTAGAAAAACCCCACAAATAACCCAATTTCGGAAAGTAGACACCCTAAGGTATTCGCTGATGGGCATAGTGAGTTCATAGAACTTTTTATTTTTTGTCACAAGTTAGCGGAAAATGATGATTTTTTATTTATTTATTTTTCTTACAAAGTCTCATATTCCACTAACTTGCGACAAAAAATAAAAAATTCTAGGAACTCGCCATGCCCCTCACGGAATACCTTGGGGTGTCTTCTTTCCAAAATGGGGTCACTTGTGGCGTAGTTATACTGCCCTGGCAATTTAGGGGCCCAAATGTGTGAGAAGAACTTTGCAATCAAAATGTGTAAAAAATGGCCTGCGAAATCCGAAAGGTGCACTTTGGAATATGTGCCCCTTTGCCCACCTTGGCAGCAAAAAAGTGTGACACATCTGGTATCGCCGTACTCAGGAGAAGTTGGGGAATGTGTTTTGGGGTGTCATTTTACATATACCCATGCTGGGTGAGAGAAATATCTTGGCAAAAGACAACTTTTCCAATTTATTTATACAAAGTTGGCATTTGACCAAGATATTTTTCTCACCCAGCATGGGTATATGTAAAATGACACCCCAAAACACATTCCCCAACTTCTCCTGAGTACGGCGATACCAGATGTGTCACACTTTTTTGCAGCCAAGGTGGGCAAAGGGGCACATATTCCAAAGTGCACCTTTCGGATTTCACTGGTCATTTTTTACACATTTTGATTGCAAAGTACTTCTCACACATTTGGGCCCCTAAATTGCCAGGGCAGTATAACTACGCCACAAGTGACCCCATTTTGGAAAGAAGACACCCCGAGGTATTCCGTGAGGGGCATGGCGAGTTCCTAGAATTTTTTATTTTTTGTCTCAAGTTAGTGGAATATGAGACTTTGTAAGGAAAAAAGAAAAAAAAAGAAAAATCATCATTTTCCGCTAACTTGTGACAAAAAATAAAAAATTCTAGGAACTCGCCGTGCCCCTCACGGAATACCTTGGGGTGTCTTCTTTCCAAAATGGGGTCACTTGTGGCGTAGTTATACTGCCCTGGCAATTTAGGGGCCCAAATGTGTAAGAAGTACCTTGCAATCAAAATCTGTAAAAAATGACCGGTGAAATCCGAAAGGTGCACTTTGGAATATGTGCCCCTTTGCCCACCTAGGCTGCAAAAAAGTGTCACAAATCTGGTATCGCCGTACTCAGGAGAAGTTGGGGAATGTGTTTTGGGGTGTCATTTTACATATACCCATGCTGGGTGAGAGAAATATCTTGGCAAAAGATAACTTTTCCCATTTTTTTATACAAAGTTGGCATTTGACCAAAATGTTTTTCTCACCCAGCATGGGTATATGTAAAATGACACCCCAAAACACATTGCCCAACTTCTCCTGAGTACGGCGATACCACATGTGTGACACTTTTTGCAGCCTAGATGCACAAAGGTGCCCAAATTCCTTTTAGGAGGGCATTTTTAGACATTTGGATCCCAGACTTCTTCTCACGCTTTCGGGCCCCTAAAAAGCCAGGGCAGTATGAATACCCCACATGTGACCCCACTTTGGAAAGAAGACACCCCAAGGTATTCAATGAGGGGCATGGCGAGTTCATAGAAACTTTTTATTTTTTTTGCATAAGTTAGCGGAAATTGATTTTTTTTGTTTTTTTCTCACAAAGTCTCACTTTCCGCTAACTTAGGACAAAAATTTCAATTTTTCATGGACTGAATATGCCCCTCACGGAATACCTTGGGGTGTCTTCTTTCCGAAATGGGGTCACATGTGGGGTATTTATACTGCCCTGGCTTTTTAGGGGCCCTAAAGCGTGAGAAGAAGTCTGGAATATAAATGTCTAAAAATGTTTACGCATTTGGATTCCGTGAGGGGTATGGTGAGTTCATGTGAGATTTTATTTTTTGACACAAGTTAGTGGAATATGAGACTTAGTAAGAAAAAACATAAACAAAAACAAAACGCTAACTTGGGCCAAAAAAATGTCTGAATGGAGCCTTACGGGGGGGGGGGGGGGGGGGTGATCATAGACTCCCTGATCACCCCCCTGTCATTGATCACCCCCCTGGTAAGGTTCCATTCAGACGTCCGTATGATTTTTACGGATCCATGGATACATGGATCGGATCCGCAAAACACATGCGGACGTCTGAATGGAGCCTTACAGGGGGGTTATCAATGACAGGGGGTGATCAGGTTGATCACCCCCCTGTCACTGATCACCCCTCCTGTAAGGCTCCATTCAGACGTCCGTATGATTTTTACGGATCCATGGATACATGGATCGGATCCGCAAAACACATGCGGACGTCTGAATGGAGCCTTACAGGGGGGTGATCAATGACAGGGGGTGATCAGGGAGTGTATATGGGTGATCACCCCCCTGTCATTGATCACCCCCCTGTAAGGCTCCATTCAGACGTCCGTATGATTTTTACAGATCCATGGATACATGGATCGGATCCGCAAAACACATGCGGACGTCTGAATGGAGCCTTACAGGGGGGTGATCAATGACAGGGGGTGATCAGGGAGTGTATATGGGTGATCACCCGCCTGTCATTGATCACCCCCCTGTAAGGCTCCATTCAGACGTCCGCATGTGTTTTGCGGATCCGATCCATGTATCCGTGGATCCGTAAAAATCATACGGCCGTCTGAATGGAGCCTGACAGGGGGGTTATCAATGACAGGGGGGTGATCAATGACAGGGGGGTGATCAGGGGTTTATAAGGGGTTAATAAGTGACGGGGGGGGGGGTGTAGTGTAGTGTGGTGTTTGGTGCGACTGTACTGAGCTGCCTGTGTCCTCTGGTGGTCGATCCTAACAAAAGGGACCACCAGAGGACCAGGTAGCAGGTATATTAGACGCTGTTATCAAAACAGCGTCTAATATACCTGTTAGGGGTTAAAAAAATCAGATCTCCAGCCTGCCAGCGAACGATCGCCGCTGGCAGGCTGGAGATCCACTCGCTTACCTTCCGTTCCTGTGAGCGCGCGCGCCTGTGTGCGCGCGTTCACAGGAAGTCCCGGCCCTCGCGAGATGACGCATATATGCGTGACTCTGCGCAGGGCCGCCGCCTCCGGACCGCACATCTGCGTTAGGCGGTCCGGAGGCGGTTAAAATGTCACTTTTTTGGTAGATTTTCCCTTTTAATAATTTTTTTCCAGTTACAAAGCAAGGGTTAAAAGCCAAACCAAACTCAATATTTATGGCCCCGATTCTGTAGTTTAAAGGAACACTCCATATGTGGTCGTAAACTGCTGTACGGGCACACGGCAGGGCGCAGAAGGAAAGGAATGCCATACGGTTTTTGGAAGGCAGATTTTGCTTGACTGTTTTTTTTTTTACACCATGTCCCATTTGAAGCCCCCCTGGTGCACCCCTAGAGTAGAAACTCCATAAAAGTGACCTTATCTAAGAAACTACACCCCTCAAGGTATTCAAAACAGATTTTACAAACGTCGTTTACCCTTTAGGTGTCCCACAAGAGTTATTGGCAAATAGAGATGAAATTTCAGAATTAAAATTTTTTGTCAAATTTTCCATTATAATCAATTTTTCCCAGTAACAAAGCAAGGGTTAACAGCCAAACAAAACTTAATATTTATGGCCCTGATTCTGTAGTTTACAGAAACACCCCATATGTGGTCGTAAACAGCTGTACGGGCACACGGCAGGGCGCAGAAGGAAAGGAATGCCATACAGGTCCTTCTAAAAAAATTAGCATATTGTGATAAAGTTCATTATTTTCTGTAATGTACTGATAAACATTAGACTTTCATATATTTTAGATTCATTACACACCAACTGAAGTAGTTCAAGCCTTTTATTGTTTTAATATTGATGATTTTGGCATACAGCTCATGAAAACCCAAAATTCCTATCTCATAAAATTAGCATATCATGAAAAGGTTCTCTAAACGAGCTATTAACCTAATCATCTGAATCAACTAATTAACTCTAAACACCTGCAAAAGATTCCTGAGGCTTTTAAAAACTCCCAGCCTGGTTCATGACTCAAAACCGCAATCATGGGTAAGACTGCCGACCTGACTGCTGTCCAGAAGGCCATCATTGACACCCTCAAGCAAGAGGGTAAGACACAGAAAGAAATTTCCGAACGAATAGGCTGTTCCCAGAGTGCTGTATCAAGGCACCTCAGTGGGAAGTCTGTGGGAAGGAAAAAGTGTGGCAGAAAACGCTGCACAACGAGAAGAGGTGACCGGACCCTGAGGAAGATTGTGGAGAAGGACCGATTCCAGACCTTGGGGGACCTGCGGAAGCAGTGGACTGAGTCTGGAGTAGAAATATCCAGAGCCACCGTGTACAGGCGTGTGCAGGAAATGGGCTACAGGTGCTGCATTCCCCAGGTCAAGCCACTTTTGAACCAGAAACAGTGGCAGAAGCGCCTGACCTGGGCTACAGAGAAGCAGCACTGGACTGTTGCTCAGTGGTCCAAAGTACTTTTTTCGGATGAAAGCAAATTTTGCATGTCATTCGGAAATCAAGGTGCCAGAGTCTGGAGGAAGACTGGGGAGAGGGAAATGCCAAAATGCCTGAAGTCCAGTGTCAAGTACCCACAGTCAGTGATGGTCTGGGGTGCCATGTTAGCTGCTGGTGTTGGTCCACTGTGTTTTATCAAGGGCAGGGTCAATGCAGCTAGCTATCAGGAGATTTTGGAGCACTTCATGCTTCCATCTGCTGAAAAGCTTTATGGAGATGAAGATTTAATTTTTCAGCACGACCTGGCACCTGCTCACAGTGCCAAAACCACTGGTAAATGGTTTACTGACCATGGTATTACTGGGCTCAATTGGCCTGCCAACTCTCCTGACCTGAACCCCATAGAGAATCTGTGGGATATTGGGAAGAGAAAGTTGAGAGACGCAAGACCCAACACTCTGGATGAGCTTAAGGCCGCTATCGAAGCATCCTGGGCCTCCATAACACCTCAGCAGTGCCACAGGCTGATTGCCTCCATGCCACGCCGCATTGAAGCAGTCATTTCTGCAAGAGGATTCCCGACCAAGTATTGAGTGCATAACTGAACATAATTATTTGAAGGTTGACTTTTTTTGTAATAAAAACACTTTTCTTTTATTGGTCGGATGAAATATGCAAATTTTTTTAGATAGGAAATTTGGGTTTTCTTGAGCTGTATGCCAAAATCATCAATATTAAAACAATAAAAGGCTTGAACTACTTCAGTTGTGTGTAATGAATCTAAAATATATGAAAGTCTAATGTTTATCAGTACATTACAGAAAATAATGAACTTTATCACAATATGCTAATTTTTTTAGAAGGACCTGTATGGTTTTTGGAAGGCAGATTTTGCTGGAGTGTTTTTTTTGACACTATGTCCCATTTGAAGCCCCCCTGATGCAACCCTAGAGTAGAAACTCCAAAAAAGTGGCCCCATTTTAGAAACTACGGGATAAGGTGGCAGTATTGTTGGTACTAGTTTAGGGTACATATGATTTTTGGTTGCTCTATATTACACTTTTTGTGAGGCAAGATAACAAGAAATAGCTGTTTTGGCACCGTTTTTATTTTTTGTTATTTACAAAATTCATCTGACAGGTTAGATCATGTGGTAATTTTATAGAGCAGGTTGTCACGGACGCGGTGATACCTAATATGTATACTTTTTAATTTATTTATGTAAGTTTTACACAATGATTTCTTTTTTGAAGCAAAAAAAATTATGTTTTAGTGTTTCCATAGTCTGAGAGCCATAATTTTTTCAGTTTTTGGGCAATTACCTTGGGTAGGGTATGATTTTTGCGGGATGAGATGACGGTTTGATTGGCACTATTTTGGGGTGCATATGACTTTTTAATCGCTTGCGATTCCACTTTTTGGGATGTAAGGTGACAAAAAAATTGTTTATTTAGCACAGTTTTTATTTTTTATGGTGTTCAACTGAGGGGTTAGGTCATGTGATATTTTTATAGAGCCGGTCGATACGAACGCGGCGATACCAAATATGTATACTTTTTATTTATGTAAGTTTTACACAATAACAGCTTTTTTAAAACAAAAAAAAATGATGTTTTAGTGTCTCCATATTCTGAGGCTTGTTTTTTATTTTTTGGGCGATTGTCTCAGGTAGGGGCTCATTTTTGGCGGGATGAGGTGACGGTTTGATTGGTACTATTGGTGGGCAAACGCCCTTTTGATTGCTTGCTGTTGTACTTTTTGTGATGTAAGGTGACAAAAAAATGGTTTATTTAGCAATTTTTAGTTTTCAGTGTTTATCTGAAGGGTTAGGTTATATGATATGTTAATAGAGCCGGTCGATACGGACGTGGCGATACCTTATATGCATACTTTTTTTTTCTCCCTATTTTTTACCAATTTTCTTAAACTTTATTTGGGGAAAATGTATTTATTGTCCCACTTTGGGACTTGAACTTTTGGGGGTCTAATCCTTTACAATGCATTCCAATACTTCTGTATTGGAATGCATTGGGTGTATGAGTAATACTGTGTGTATTACTCATACAGCTTCCGGCCTGTAAGATCCAGGGTGCTGGATCTCACAGGCTCTTCATCGGAAGGCAGCGCAATGATTTCCTGTGAACGCGCACACACAGGAACGGAAGGTAAGCGAGCTGATCTACAGCCTGCCAGTGGCAATCGTTCGCTGGCAGGCTGTAGGTGCGATTTTTTTAACCCCTAACAGGTATATTAGACGCTGTTTTGATAACAGCGTCTAATATACCTGCTACCTGGTCCTCTGGTGGTCCCTTTTGCTTGGATCGACCACCAGAGGACACAGGTAGCTCTGTAAAGTAGCACCAAACACCACTACACCCCCCCGTCACTTATTAACCCCGTATTAACCCCTGATCACCCCCCTGTCATTGATCACCCCCCTGTAAGGCTCCATTCAGACATCTGTATGTGTTTTAAGGATCCACGGATCGGATCCGCAAAACACATACGGACGTCTGAATGGAGCCTTACAGGGGGGTGATCAGGGAGTCTATATGGGATGATCACCCCCCTGTAAGGCTCCATTCAGACGTCCGTATGTGTTTTACAGATCCATGGATCCATGGATCGGATCCGCAAAACACATACGGACGTCTGAATGGAGCCTTACAGGGGGGGTGATCAGGGAGTCTATATGGGATGATCACCCCCCTGTAAGGCTCCATTCAGACGTCCGTGTGTGTTTCACGGATCCATGGATCGGATCCGCAAAACACATGCGGACGTCTGAATGGAGCCTTACAGGGGTGTGATCAATGACAGGGGGGTAATTACCCCATATAGACTCCCTGATCAACCCCCTGTCATTGATCACCCCCCTGTAAGGCTCCATTTAGACGTCCGTATGTGTTTTGCGGATCTGATCCATGGATCCGTGAAACACATACGGACCTTTGAATGGAGTCTTACTGGGGGGTGATCAATGACAGGGGGGTGATCAGGGAGTCTATATGGGGTGATCACCCCCCTGTCATTGATCACCCACCTGTAAGGCTCCATTCAGACGTCCGTATGTGTTTTGCGGATCCGTGGATCCGCAAAACATGGACACCGCGGATCCGCAAAACACATACGGACGTCTGAATGAAGCCTTACAGGTGGGTGATCAATGACAGGGGGGTGATCACCCCATATAGACTCTATTTAGAAAAAAAATTGGCACAAGTTAGCGGAAATTGATTTTTTATTTTTTTTTTCTTACAAAACCTCATATTCCACTAACTTGTGTCAAAAAATAAAATCTCACATGAACTCACCATACCCCTCACGGAATCCAAATGCGTAAAATTTGTTAGACATTTATATTCCAGACTTCTTCTCACGCTTTAGGGCCCCTAAAATGCCAGGGCAGTATAAATAACCCACATGTGACCCCATTTCGTAAAGAAGACACCCCAAGGTATTCGCTGAGGGGCATATTGAGACCATGAAAGATTGAACTTTTTGTCCCAAGTTAGCGGAAAGGGAGACTGTGAGAAAAAAAAAAAATCAATTTCCGCTAACTTGTGCCCAAAAAAAAATCTTCTATGAACTCGCCATGCCCCTCATTGAATACCTTGGGGTGTCTTCTTTCCAAAATGGGGTCACATTTGGGGTATTTATACTGCCCTGGCATTTTAGGGGCCCTAAAGCGTGAGAAGAAGTCTGGAATCCAAATGTCTAAAAATGCCCTCCTAAAAGGAATTTGGGCCCCTTTGCACATCTAGGCTGCAAAAAAGTGTCACACATGTGGTATCGCCATACTAAGGAAAAGTAGGGCGATGTGTTTTGGGGTGTCTTTTTACATATACCCATGCTGGGTGAGATAAATATATTTCGGTCAAATGCCAACTTTGTACGGCGATACCACATGTGTGACACTTTTTTGCAGCCTAGGTGGGCAAAGGGGCCCACATTCCAAAGAGCACCTTTAGGATTTCACAGGGCATTTTTTACACATTTTGATTTCAAACTACTTCTCACGTATTTGGGTCCCTAAAATGCCAGGGCAGTATAACTACCCCACAAGTGACCCCATTTTTAAAAGAAGACACCCCAAGGTATTTCGTGATGGGCATAGTGAGTTCATGGAAGTTTTCATTTTTTGTCACAAGTTAGTGGAATATGAGACTTTGTAAGGAAAAATAAATAAAAAATCATTTTTCGCTAACTTGTGACAAAAAATAAAAAGTTCTATGAACTCACTATGCCCATCAGCGAATACCTTAGGGTGTCTACTTTCCGAAATGGGGTCATTTGTGTTTTTTTTTCTACTGTCTGGGCATTGTAGAACCTCAGGAAACATGACAGGTGCTCAGAAAGTCAGAGCTGCTTCAAAAAGCGGAAATTCACATTTTTGTACCATAGGTTGTAAACGCTATAACTTTTACCCAAACCATTTTTTTTTTTTACCCAAACATTTTTTTTTTATCAAAGACATGTAGAACAATAAATTTAGAGAAAAATGTATATATAGATTTTTTTTTTTTTTTTTTAATTTACAACTGAAAGTGAAAAATGTCATTTCTTGGCAAAAATTTTGATTAAAAAGTTCAAATGTCAGCAGCAATGAAATACCACCAAATGAAAGCTCTATTAGTGAGAAGAAAAGGAGGTAAAATTCATTTGGGTGGTAAGTTGCATGACCGAGCAATAAAGGGTGAAAGTAGTGTAGTGCGGAATTGTAAAAAGTGGTCTGGTCATTAAGGGTGTTTAAGCTAGGGGGGCTGAGGTGGTTAAATTGAATGCTCAAAAAATGTTTAGTCTCACTCCAATTTCTTCTTGTTGCATGTTGAAGCTCTACTTGGAACCTTGTTAAGATCCAGCCATGCTAAATAAGATTTTTTTGCCTTTCTTCAAGTGGTCTTAAACTTTTGATCAGGACTGTATTATATCTATAGGGCATATAAGTAGAAACAGCAGTGGTGCAGTTATGATCCTTTACATAGCACTCTCCTCGACGTCTCCAACATTGTTGGCGGCCATCATTTCTGCTCAGCGTGAATTGACTTTCATCAGTGAACTGCACTGAGGCCCACTTGTCCCTCGTCCAGCGTAGATGCTCCCTGGCCCATCCAAGATGATAACGCCTGTGCCTGGTGGTGTGATCAGGTACCCTTGCAGGTCATCTAGAACGCAGACCACACTGATGGGTGCCTCTAACTTGCCTTAAATGTGCCTGGAGTTGTGTGGCATTCAGCATTCGGTTCCACAGGGAATTGTTTACAATGAAGCGGTCATCAGTTTGGGATGTGGCCAAAGGACGTCCACTTCTATACCTTACTGTTACTCTTCCAGTCTCTCTGTTGCAACCTGCTGATGACACTATGCAACACTGTAAGCTCAATGGCCACTTCCATCTGAGAACATCCTGCTTGAAGCCTCTGGGTACTGTTGATCAATTGTTAGATGGCGTCTTGGTCTCGTGATGTCAAAATGTGAACAGCATGATGAGGAGGACTGTTTAAAGAGGACCTTTCACTAGAATAAAACATGTAAACTAAGTATACAGACATGGAGAGCGGCGCCCAGGGATCTCCCTGCACTTACTATTATCCCTGGGCGCCACTCCATTCTCCCGGTATAGGCTCCGGTATCTTCATATGTTCGGCTCAACTAGGTGGAGCCTGCCGGCGTCTCCTTCTCCCAGGCTGGAGCGCTGGACAATCGCAGCGCTCAGCTCATAGCCTGAGAGAAAAAATAAAAACCTTGGACATATGCATTCAAAAGTTGAGGTGACATTAAGTTCATATGTAAGGGTTAGAGTGCATTTTAGGTTCATCCTGAAATTTCACCTACAACCAAATATCCCTAACTTTTTGTGAGTAGTGTATATACAGTATAACATTATATACATATTTTGTCCAAGTTTCAGTATCAGAAAACTATGTCAGGAGCGTGATAAATGTGTTGAACCATAACGCCATTCTTTTTAATACAGCTGGTCAGAGAATTGCGCAATCACCATGATAAATAAGCCCCATTATGAATCCCTGTGCTAGAAATGTGCAGATACAGCAGAAAATATCGTACCAGCAAGAGTAGAGACATTGACTGCCACTGCAACACTGTAACGCAAAAATCTGCACAGCAACCAACTCCCGCCACATTCACCTGGAGTGTGTGCACAAAAAGGCGGTATAGGTGCTCAGCGATGTCAGCGTAATAAATGGCAGTGAATATAGAAAAAAAGAAAGATCGCAGCACTCATCACAATCTTTATTTCAAAATAACGATTAAAAGCGCTATTACGGTACAGGACGCAGGGTACATGTTTCCCAGACCGAGCACAGTCGTGTGCATGACTCCGTAGCAGGGCCGTTTCATGCAGTTGTGCTTCCTCTGGGCATTTCCATGTACCCCGCGTCCTGTACCACATGTCAAATTAGACGTATCTTGCGGCAGCGGAGAGGGGGGAAAATAAGACCGGCGTAAAAACCTGGTCTTCGGAAATGTGTCCCTTTATTTATAAAAAGTGGCCTGGCGTTCCTTGTAAATGACCCAGGTTTCCGAGACCAAGCAAGGTCGTGTGCATGAGCCCTAATTACGCTAATGTGTTTTAGCCACATCCATTGTAAACAGGTGCATAAAATCAAGCACACAGCCATGCGATCACCACAAACACTACTAAAGCATGCCCAAAAAATCTCCTACCATCTATTACACTGCCTTCTACCCAGAGAACACTACCTGCCAGGCTGCTCAGTGCCTACTGTAAAGGTTGGTGGAGGAGGGACCGCGGTACGGGGCTGTTTCTCTCGGTTTGGCCCTTGTTTCCAGTGAAGGATACTACAGTATACACAGACATTTAGACAACTGTCACTTCCAAAGGCCTCTTCCTCTTCCAGCCAGCCTGACTGTGCACCAAGCGAGATCCATAAAGATGTGGGGGCACATTTTCTGATGGACTTGCGTCACTTTTAGACGTAAGTCTCCCTTTATATCTGGCTGTGCGTCTGGTTTTGTGACTTGTATGCCAGTTGGGTGTGACATGGGTGGGGACATGTTGGGAGTCCCAGCTCCGGCAAATGTATTTATATTTACGCCTACAAACAAGCTCGGGCGCAAACGTTAGCTAAAAACTACGCCAGCCAGGGACCGGCATAGTTTTTATTCCAGACACAGGGACTGCCACAGATTCTTTGTCATACATTAGACGTATCTAGCAGCAGCTCAGAGGAGGGAAACTAAGACCGGTGTAAAAAGCCCCATGGACTGAGGAGTCTGGTGTGCACGGGAACCCAAGTGGCCGCACAGGAACCCAAGTGGCTGCACAGAGCCCAGACCTCATCGAACACTTCTGGCACGCCGATTGTGATCCAGACCTTCTTGTCTCAGCGCTCAATACTCTTTTGGCTGAAGAGAGTAAAATTTCTAAATTTTTCGGAAAACCTTCGCAAAAGAATAAAGGCTGTCATAGCCGCAACAATAGGCCCAGCTCCATAGTAATAGTCATGGTCAAGTGTCCACATACTTTTGGGCATATAGTGCTTCACCTAACAGTTATTTGCACCAATGCAGCTGAAATAGGTGGACGTCTTCCAGGTTGCATCAGACTAATGCCTTTTTAGAAACATTGTTTTTTACCTTTGTTGGGTGCAGATTTTTATGAACTGACGAAAATGAAGTATGTATGGTAAGTATGAAATACAGTCCCATGTCATGATCACATTGCCCTGTCCGAATGTCACTTTCAGCTAGTAAAAGAGGCGAGCTGTACGGTAACATGACGGGGTGCATTTATTACAATGTATGGGGACAGTGGAAATCTGAAGAACTTGCTAGATAGCGTAGAGGTCACTACATTTAATGGTTGTGATGTACGTTTAGCAAGTATGTCAAAATTAAGCTTCTGTGCGCTCTTGAAACTTGAAACGCGTTGACAAAATAAAAGCTTTCCCTTTACCAAGAACCAACTGGTATTAAGTTTCCTGCCTACAGCGCTGATCAAAAAAGGTTCAAACCATCATTCTTTCTACAAATAATTAAGCTTCTGGCATATACACTAAACATATTCATAAGGCACCATTAGGCCTCATGTACACAACCGTATGTATTTTGCAGATCCTCAAACTACAGATACCGTCCGTGTTGCACCCGCATTTTTTGCAGACTCACTGACTGTAATGGGTCTGTGGCCTGCATTCTACAGCCCAATATAGGGCATGTTCTATCTTTTCGCACAACAGACACAGACCATCCGTGTGTTTTTTTACATCTGTATGTCTGTTCCGCAAAAAAGATAGACTAGGTCTGCAAAATGCAGACCGCGGACCCACTGAGGTCAATGGATCCGCCACAAATGCAGACAGCACACGAATGGCATCTGTATTTAGCGGATCCACAATTTTGTGCATGGGACCTTAGCATCCTTTTGTTTTTTGTCAGGCTGGTAGAAATAAAATAAAAAAAAAGTATGGAATGGAGGATTTTCCGGCAAACAGATAAAACGAAGGTGACGTCAGCAGGGTTTTCTGGGAGTACTATATTGATCTAACCTCAGGAAAGGTCATCAATATCTTCTCTTTGGAGGTCTGACTCCCAGCACTGCTGCCGATCAGCTGTTTGAAAAGGCTGCGGGGCTCCAGAGAGCGATGCGGCCTCCTCAGAGCTTACCAAGCACAGCGCTGTATACTAGTGGCTGTGGCTGGTATTGCAGCTCAGCCTCATTCACTTGACTGCGACCGAGCTGAACATAAGCCACCTGACCGTTGAAGGTGACGCAGCACTCACTGGAGAGCCATTGCCTAGTCAGCTGATCAGCAGGGGTGCCGGGAGTCGGACCCCCACTGATCTGATATTGATGACCAGCATAAAACAGGATAATGCTAGGTATTGTTCCTCATTGGTCAGCCATGTTTTATTATGCGGTTGACATGTCATGTGACGAGGCTGCATCCCAAGCACCCATAGATCAGGGGAAGAGACTCAGCTACTCCTGCTCGGTTCTCATATGGTCCATGTACTTTCTCATCTTCTCAATCACCCATGGAGGTACAGTAAATGGCTTCAGCTCATCCAACCACAGCTCCTTGCAGTCTCTGTAAATTAAGAACCGAGGATCACGTTAATGAAGACCATGTAAATTAGGAAGCCAACGTTATTTTGATTAAACTTTTACATTTAAAATAATAGGGGAAATAAAAAGACATGAAGCATCAAATAAGAAACACAATGGCGACCATTAATAAAAATGCCATCATACTACAGTGGTGGTCTGCGGTGCAGATACTGATGACCTGTCCTCAGGTTACATTATCATTGTCAGATTGGTGGGGGTCCGACACCCGGGTCCCCCACTGATCAGCTGTTTGCTTGGCAGCAAACAAAAGGAAGGAAATTCATTTCCAAGAGTTTGGAGATATATTTGCAATTGTTTTATGTAAATGGTCTATCCGGATGTTATGGCCCACGGCTGAGTGCGCGCTCCTATGTCCTCTGATAGCATGACCCATGCTGGGCACTGACCCAATGCTTTAGGCACCTTTTCCTGATACCTACCTCATTATTATTACTGGCTGTGACTTTGTGACCAAGGTCTGGGAAGTCAAAATAAGGACCTAAAGAGGTGAAGGTATAACCTCTATGGTAACAATGGTCCAGGATGGATTAAGAGTCACCTCTAAATAGACTAAATTCACTACCTTATGGATTGGGATTGATATTTTTCAACTTGTAGAGTCTAAATAAAACTAGTTCCTAATTATATTCAGTATCCTTGGTTTTTACACCAAGTGGATGAGAGAACGGAATGGACTTGAATGCGCAAAGTCTCTTTGCACGAGGTCAGGCCCACCAACTGTGTACAGTGATCCCTCAGGATACAATATTTTCAACATACAAGGGTCTTTTCTGACCCATCGTAAGTTGAAACCAGCCTCAACATACAATGTCTCAGACTCAGATCCAACCAATCAAGGCCACTTCTCTGGTAAAATTGCTGGATTAGTTGCTAGTTAGCAGCTATTACTGACTGTTATATGTAAGGGCTTATTTTATCTGCTTATTTATCTTAAAGTATAACTGTCGTATTATTATTTTTTGGGAGTATTGGATTGAGGTGATTAATATCTCCTTGGTGGCCCCATTTCAACTTTTCACTGTGTTACCCCTTAATTCCACATTTTTGTTCCCTGTACTGCCTGCTTTTCCTGTGCTTAAAATAGGGTTGCTATGGAGGGTCCGTCTATGTGTTGAAGGACGGAGGACGCAGAAGCACGCAGCCTGCAAGGTCAGATTACTGACAGCCAGGGACTGTAAGTAAATGATTAGAGCCAGGTCCTCCGCAGCAGCTGATAACAGTGCCTGGGCTGTGTGCACTTCTCCCTGTCCCTGCGCTTGGTAGACGCTCCCTCACTCAGCAGAGCTGGAGGATGCAGAGTTGAACCAGCGCAGACCAGGGAAGGGAGATCTGCCATCTGCTCAGTGTATAAATGAAAGCAACATGTGGTAAGAGGACCCCTTTGTGCTGCAGGAGATTAACCCTTTAGGGGGAGGGCTCTGGTTACTGACACTTTTGGGGGGCTATTGTTACTGGCTAGTGAGGGCAGGCGGGATTAGCCTCAGGGTGAGGGCAGTGGCGGCCATCTTAAAGGGGTTGTCCGGGTTCAGAGCTGAACCCGGACATACCGTTATTTTCACCCCGGCAGCCCCCCTGAGCCTAGCATCGGAGCATCTCATGCTCCGATGCGCTCCAGTGCCCTGCGCTAGATCGCGCAGGGCACGGGCTCTTGTGTTTTCAATAACACACTGCCGGGCGGTAACTTCCGCCCAGCAGTGTGTTCGGTGACGTCACCGGCTCTGAGGGGTGGGCTTTAGCGCTGCCCTAGCCGTTTTACTGGCTAGGGCAGCGCTAAATCCCGCCCATCAGTGCCGGTGACGTCACCGGGGTTCCTGTTAGCCCCATAGAGAGCCCGGTACGTCACCGGAACTCTGAAAAATGCCTTTGCCCTGCGCGATTTAGCGCAGGGCAAAGGAGAGCATCTGGGGTGAAAATGGAGGGCTGTCCAGGTTCAGCTCTGAACCTGGACAACCCCTTTAACTGAATAGTGAAATTGCAGTTTTATGCAGACTGGTTGCTAAGGGCTGAATCTTATTAAATATGGGGTAAGTCAGTCTAATAGTAACCGATTCTGGGATATCATGTTATTAGTAACTACATATATGAAAATTGAAATTAGGGTCTAAATGTGACAGTTATCCTTTAAATCTTACTTTTATCTTGATTGACATTTTGGGACTTCGGAACCGATTACTCAACTTACAATGGTTTCAACATACAATGGTCGTCCTGGAACCAATTAATATTGTATCTTGAGAAACCACTGTACCGTCTCTGGAAGACCGACATCATCCCCTGGCCTAGTGGGGTAACCTGATATTGGGCGAGCAATTCTAATTGGAGGAAGCACCACATAAGTAGTATTTTAAAAGATATCTGCAGCATTTGTGCGTTTTGATGAGGACTCCCAAATTTGTGTCTATTGTTCAGCAGGTATAGCGGTGCCGAAATCAAATTCCCACTTGTGCATGTGGGATGGTAGGTATGATGTGAGTACAATGACTCAGTATGAGGACGAGCGATAGCAGTGGCCATCTCTTGTCCTCATACCGTGTAAACGCAGCTGTTTACCTCCAACGACGAGCAAGCATTCCTTCCTGATAATTCTCTGCTTATCATCACAGTGTAAATGAGACTTTAGTGATAGGCGGCGGGGATGCTGGGGAAGTCCCCAAAATCAAGTCTACGGCTGATGGAGCTTCTAGGATGAGCCAAACAGGAGCGTCTGATAATATCAACATTTTGCACTCTTAGACAACTTATATCATTTACGAGACAATCTGTCCAAACATTGAATTGGTCAGGGCCCCCTACCAACGGTCAGCGCTAGTACCGTACATGGAATTAAGATATCCGTTCTCCTGTCTCAATGGAAACCGACAATTTAATCAATCGAGTTAAAGGGGTATTTCCATCTCAGTCATTTTTCCTGACTTCCCACAGTAGTGAATGCTACAGGAGCAACGTAGCGCAGCCTGCTTGGCTGATTCCGTAAGTCCGGCACTACGTCAGATAGATATTCTGATGTCAGCCATGAATGGCTGAGATGGGAATTTCCCTTCAGCAGTTTAAGGGCCCATTCACAGGACTGTATACTTGAACGGAATAGATGGGGATCCATTTATTTCAATGGGGCCACAAAAGATGCAGACAGCACACTGTGTGCGGTCTGCATCCATACTTCCATTCCACGGCCCAGAAAAAAATTATAGAACATGCCCTATTCTTGTCTGCAATTGCGAACAAGAATAGGCTTTTCTATCATAGGGCTGGCCGTTCCGCAAAATGCAGAACGCACACGGCCGGTATCTGTGTTCTGCGTATCCGCAATTTGCGGACCACAAAAACTGATATGGTCGTCTGAATGAGCCCTAACAAATGTGGCATCGCTACGCACTATGTTTGGCATCATTAACATGCTGTTCCTATACCTGTACTCATCTGTAACTGACAAATCAAGGATATCTTCTTCCAAAAGGAGATAAACCTACAAAATATAAAACATCAGTGTGAACATTCAAATCTCATATTAATAAACAAGGAAACAATCTGAAAGCAGCATAAATTGGTGACACATCCAGATTCAAACAAAGGATTTTTTGAAAATCACTGAGGACACGCTCAAGTAGGACCCCAGCACTGGAGTACTTGTATTCATGAGCTACAGCTTCCTGTGCCTCCATCTCCAGGGGCGGACTGGCCATAGACCCTACAGGGAAACTTCCGTGTAGGCCGATGCCCAGGGGGGCACTTGAGCTTTCCTTACGGCCGCTGGCCAGGTACACAAAGATCTGATGCTCTCAGCATTAATTAATTCAAGGAGCATCAGGTCCTTATGCAACTGGCCAGTGGTCGCAGGTGCCCTCCTGAATTCAACTGTATCCCCGTCATCAGTATTTTATGGTTCCCTGTGGTATTTGATTTTTCTGGGGCTGCATTTTGTGCTGCACTATGGCATTGTTGGTTCTGCCTACTTGTGTTGGCCCTGCCCACTCATGTTGCTCCGCCTTCTGTCAATTTGGACTCACCAAAAACTTGGGGCCACTTTTAGTTTTTTTTGTCCATGGCCACTATAAGATACCACTCTGCCCCTGTCTATCTCCACTGCTGATTGGAAGCAGCAGTGGTGGTGGGAGCGCATAAATATGAGGACCCCCAAAAGCATGCTTGGTATTAAAGGGAGTCTGTCACCAAGTTTTCATGTTTTGGACTGCTTATGTAGCGTTCTTGCACACACACGATTATAACAGCACCTTTGTTGTTTTTGTCCCATCTAGTAACGCTGAAAAAAATAATTTTATTAAGTTATGCAAAATAAGAGCACACAAGTGTCCAGGGGCGGCGTTCTGTCTGCAAGTGATCTGCACGCCTAACCCCTCCCCTGTAATGATCATCGTCTTCAGTTCTCGCCTGCACACTTCATCGCTGGGCCCAGGAATGCGCAGTGCTCTGCCCACTATGGCAGAGGCACAGACATGTGCAGTGCAATGCCGTGGCTCGCTGTTCTCTGCTGGTGAGCTGCGGCATTAACCGACACGTACGCACTGCATATACGCGGGCTTCTGCCTGCTCCGCTAAGCTAAGAGTCCTGCATGTCAGCTCTTAGCTTAGTGAAGCAGGCACAGGCAGGAGCCCGCTCCACTCAGCTAATCCTGGCATGGCACATGGTTACAGAGTACCCAGATGCTATGCCAGGAGTCAGTAAACCATGGGGCATGGGCAGGAGCAGCAATGTGTGTTCCTGTTCCGTGCGAAGCCCCATTCGTAAAGTGTCTACAACCCGTACTCCGTACGCCGCTGAGCAGTCAGTGGTGTACAGTAATGTCAGTTTTAAGCGCACAGGGAATGGTGCGCTTTAGGGAGGGAAACTG
The DNA here is from genome assembly GCF_014858855.1 of Bufo gargarizans. Classification (NCBI taxonomy): domain Eukaryota; kingdom Metazoa; phylum Chordata; class Amphibia; order Anura; family Bufonidae; genus Bufo; species Bufo gargarizans. Next base: position 374,105 of record NC_058085.1, read on the forward strand.
TAATAAAAAGACAAAAATCAATTAATAAAGTATATTAGAAAAACTTTTATTAGGGACCTCTTATTAAAAAATGTACTCAAAGGTTTAGTTACTCTTTAAATGCTAGAGCTCGGAAACCTACCATTTTACCACCTGTGGCTCTCATGTACTGTTTCTCCGTCAACCACTGCTTGTCCTGTGGATCGACTGTATACTGCAATGGAACAAGAGAATTATTAAAGATTATCCTATGTGGGTTTTATTCCACACAAGCAAAGTCAAGTTCATATAAAACATAAAAAAATAAATAAAAAATCTATAAAAATTATACCGTACATATATGTCCCACATTATATGTCCCACATTATATGTCCCACATTATATGTCCCATCATTGCACTGTTATTGGAACTCCATATCCCTTGCTTGTACTGAACAGACACATATTTAATCTTATAAAATACCCTGGTATTTTGGCTGCCACTAGAGGGAGCTCACAGGATACGGATTCACACAGCGGTCTCTAGCATACCTTAAACAGCTCTGGGTGTTTGAGATAAATCCGTCCCCTGGTCCCTCCCATTCCTAAAGCCCTAAAAGAGAGAACGAGAAGCGCTGATAAACCTTATATATGTTTAAACTTTAACATAATAATTCATGAGCCCCTTCTTCTTCTTACTTATTAGCTCGTGATCCAAGCACAAAGTTGGTTGTCTCATTCAGTCTGGCTGGATCCCACTAGAATACAAGAAACACTTTACATTGTATCTCAGATATTTTTTCAGGACCCGTTACCTCCTCACAGAACTCCAATAGACCCCATACTTTGCAGCCACATCATCCATGAATCCAGCTTTGTGTTTTTCTATTCGTGCCATCAGTTTCAGTGCCCAATAGTAGCGTTTTGTCAAGTGGGTGGTCAGTGTCAATGGCTGTGGTGACGTTCCAATGACAACAAGATGGGGACCGTCCGCCTGACAAATCACTGCTATTGGTTGATAAATCGAACGGTCCAAATAGCAGCTACAAAATAAAGAAAAACTGCTGGAGTGATGGAAGATGTGGCTGCAAATGTATGCAGCGTGTTGGAGTTCTATGGGCATGTGACGGGTTCTCTATATCACAGAAAATGCTCCCAATGAGTCATGTGACATAACGTGACCAGTAAAAGACTTCAAAGCTATGTACACCTTTGGGGACATTTATTTTTTATTAGTGCATGTACAATACATTATTTTGAGATAAAAATAATTTTTTCAATTGGTCTTTATTAAAAATATGGAGCCCATTTTCCTGCACGGTGCTGAGATGCTCTAAAAGCAGCCTCTGGATTTTCTCTCTTTTCTGTCAGACCAGGAGCTGACGGACTCCTTATCTCTGACATTATAAATACTCATTATAGCTCAATCCTTATCTTACTGATAAGAATGTGCCTTAAATAAGTGTTTATGACCTCTTAGTAATTTAGAGATAAGGTTTATTAGATGACGGACACAAAGTGAAAGTACCACACAGCTAGACAGTTAACCCTTTGTGACAGAACGGATCAATATTTTTAATAAAGGCCAATTGAAAATATGATTTTTATCCAAAAATGAGTAAAATGCAATGATAAACAAAAACAAAAACTGTCTCTGAAGGTGTACATAGCCTTTAAAAGAATTGTCCAGAACAATACAAAACATGCCCACTTTCTTCCAAAAACGGTGCCACACCTGTCCACAGGTTGGGTGTGGTACTGCAGCTCAGCACCAGTCACTCTGCTGTCTGCTAGCTTCCACCTCCCCCTCTCCATGAACTAATGGACAACTCAGGAATACACCAGACTCCTAAACCGTGGCTAACAGGAGGGCAGGAGAATGTATCTCCTATCCACTGGATTGGCGTTCTCTTTCAGTGGAGCACTGGCTGAGCATGGGACTGCCAGAGACGACCGAGTACAGTACTTGACTACTCCTGGCAGTCGCAGAGAATCCGAACGGAGTGGTTGTGCGCATGCTTCACCAGTGCTCCATTCACACAGGAGACCTTTACTATTACATTAATAAAATGAGATAAAAAGTGTCCCACAGGGTCTAGAGCTGGAAGAAGCAGAACCTGTGGCAATCATTTGATTATTGGGGGGCTTCAATCTACCCAAGAAGGTGTTGACCAATGGGAGCACCACTTTAAGGTGGCTACCTTGATAAAAAAAGGTAATGAATGATATATTTGGGATGGCTTTTAACTCCATTACATGTCAATCTATGTACTCCACGCGGTAAAGTGCAATTACACCAGTCTGCTCTTCCGATACAGGCTGATCACGTCTCTCTACACCAACTGTAACTCTGTATGTTCCTCCAAGAACAGTACCTTAGGCCCTTCACGCCTGATAGGATCGCCAGTCTTGGGTTTTAGACTGAAAAATTAATACAGCAAATACTATAGTCAGTACACAAACTGCCAATATGTTCCTAACAAACCGCATAAAATACCAAAAAAAACCCTTACCTTATGTCCCACCACTCCCCTGACGTCACATCCATCATACATGACCGCTGACACCACCCACTGGCCTCAGCAGTCATGCTGTTCATGTAAACATGACATCTAAGGTCAGTGATTGGCAGCAGCAATAATGTGAACAATGGGCATGACGTCATCACTTTAGGACATTTCAAAGGTTGAGCAAGTTTATTCTAAACTGCCTGCCCCCCTTCCCGGCTGGAATTATTCGGCTGGAATTATGGAGACAGACCAGAGTCTGGTGCTCTTCTGTTTCTGTAAGGGCTCATGCACACGGGTGTTGATCGGCCATTCCGTGCATTGGGGACCGCAATTGCAGTCCCAAATGCACAGTCAACATCACTGCAGATTCCGCAGACGGATCCAGGCACATTCAACTTGAATGGGCCCGTGATCTATCCGCACTGCAAAAAAATGTTCTATTGTTTAAGTAAATGTGTCTGCATCCATGATGCGGGATGCACAAGGCCGGTACCCGCATATTGCAGACTGCAATACGGGCACGTCTGGGCAATGGCCATGTGCATGAGCCCTAAGGCTAGATACACATCTGTGGTAGAGGTTTCGGCAGGGGCCTCCATTGCAGATTCTGGCAAGAGAAAAAGGACGAAATACTGCTGCGTGCAGTGGTATTTTGTCCGGCAAAATGGCGATATTCACAACGGAAATCTGGGAGACCCCATTATGGTAGCAGGTGAATATGTTATTCTGTTCATATGCCAGAACAGAATACCAGAATCTAAGAGCAGGCGAGCACCTAGACCAGTGATGGTGAACCTTTTAGAGACCGAGTGCCCAAACTGCAACCAAATACCCACTTATTTATCGCAAAGTGCCAACACGGCAATTTAACTTGAATACAATATAGTATATCTTTCATGTACTTTATCATTTAGCTATAATATCTTAATAGCCTGCATTCAGTGCGCTGCCTGTGCCGTTCATAGTGCGTCCTGTGCTGATGAATGGCAAGAAAAGTCTAAAGCATATTGGTACGTCATAGACTTTTTCCAGGGCGCAGGTGCCCACAGAGAGGGCTCTGAGTGCCGCCTCTGGCACCCGTGCCATAGGTTCGCCATCACTGACCTAGACTGTCGGAGTTATGGACAGAACGTAGCTTGCTGTGCTAAGCCGTTTGTGTAGCTTTTGTTCCCTGCTATGAATCAGTAGAGCGCTGTCTGCTCAGACATTTCCATTACCCTGCCGCTTACTGTGGTTAATCCTATCCTGGCCACAAAAGGTTGAGATGGGAAGCTCCTTTAACCTCTTAATATTTTTCCCTCAGTTCTGCTCAAACTTTAGGAAAACGATGAGCGGAGCCTTGGTTGCAGAGTGAGGGCTCCTTTAAGGCCCCTTTCACACGGGTGAGTATTCCGCGCGGATGCGATGCGCGAGTTGAACGCATTGCACCCGCAGGAGCTCCGTACAGTATTAGAATGTATTGGCTCCGATGAGTCGAAGTTATTGCTTCATGAAGTCTCATGAGACTTCGCGCAATAACTTCATAAATTAATTGGTACTGTTGTAAAAAAAAACATTTCCCGAACTCATCCCTAGTCTCTAGTTTAATAAGGCCTAAAAATAGTCACAGATTCCCTTTAAAGTCGGAACAACGCGTGGAGTTCTGCTGACCTGCAAGTTTTTACCACGTAAAACTCTTTATTACTAAAGCCTATTAAATACATTTTGCATGGACTCTCTCTATTTTCTTGCATGTTGTGGTGGAAGTGGCTCCTTACACGGTGAGGACGCCCCTGGAGGAGAGCTGCTCGTGAGCCCGATGTAATCCAGAAGGCTGGGATGACTATTTATACTCACGATGTAAGTCCTGAGGAATGCCGGTCATTCAATGAGCTTTGTCCCGGGGGGCGCCCCTTTCTCTGCAATACAAACCCCATTTAGATATTCCCTTTTAACAAAGTCATAATTAGTGGGGATTTTAAGCTGCTCATTACCTTTTTGGGCACTGGACTCCTCCGCAGGGATGACTCATCTTCTGCTATTCTTGTTCTCTAAAGTGAAAAAAAGAGAAGAAAGAAATACAGATATTAAGAGACTACGACATCTTGTCTGCAGCGTTAGGACCGGTAACTCAGCAATCTGCCTTGTGTCCTTCCTCTCTTATTCCTCCTGGAACTGCCACACTGTCTAATCATTGCTGGCAGTGAATGACACCCAAATGACAAAGTGAATGGTAACACGCAACTTATCCACTCATTTACAGGAGCAATTATGGCAGGAGAAAAAATAGGGAGAGGCGCTCATAGGGTAGTAAGAAACCATAATCAGCTAACAAAGTGGATGAAATATGCTCACCTTTTGGTGTTGTGCGTGTATGGGCACAACATCCGTAAGAGCAGAAAAGTGTGGGTACCTCTTTGGCGCACAAAGACGACCTGGATTCAGAGACTTTTGGTATAGATGCTATTTATTATGTTCCCTTTATCAAGTCTTGGGGACGGCAACAGCAATGGTGGCCAGACGGCTGGAGATTCCCTCTGGTGAGGATTGCTGTGTGTGTGCACGTTTTCAGAGTACATTGGCAGACCAGCAGGCACTCTGCTGCACACCGAACCTGTCAGATCTGCAGCTCTTATCTGGACTTTAACAGCTCAGAAACGCTCATTATATTCTCATCAGTTTGATAAAGAGTTTAGCTATAAGAAGTGTCCATGAGCTGTCAGGAGTTCAGGGATAAGGGCTACAGATCCAGCCGTCAGTGCAGTTCTCTGACGGGTCCAGTGTGCAGCAGAGAGCCTGCTAGTCTGTAAATGTACTGAAAGCTGAAGAAAAACTGTTGAAAATTTTCGATAAAGATCAAATGAAACATTCATATTAAGCCCAAAATGAGTAGCCTGTAAAAATAAAATACTGCCCCCAAAGGTGACCATAGCGTTTAAAGGGCATCAGCAGATTTGTACCTAAAAAACTGGCTGACCTGTTTCATGTGCACTTGGCAGCTGAAGGCATCTGTGTTAGTCCCATGTTCATATGTGCCCGCATTGTTGAGAAAAATTATGTTTTAACCCTTAAGATACCGGAGGTTTTTTCCGTTTTTTGCATTTTCATTTTTCTTCCCTATTTTCCTTGAGCCATACCTTTTTTATATTTCCGGTCACATAGCTGTATGAGGGCTTATTTTTTGCGGGACAAGTACTTTCTAATCCTACCATTAATTATGGCATAAAAGGTAGTAGGAAGCTGTGATGAAATCCCAAATGGGATATAATAGGAAAAAAAAACTCAATTTCTCCACCATTTTACGTATTTTGTTCCCACTGCGTTTTGTTTATGGCAAAACATGCCCTTCATTCTCTGTTTCAGTACGATTACAACGATACTCCATATGTATAGGTTCTTTATGTCTAAATAGTGTAAAAATAAATGTAAACTTTGATTTAAAAAAAATATAAAAAATATCTACATCGCCATATTCTGACCCCCCCCATAACTTTTTTATACTTATGTCTAATGAGCTGTTTAGGGGCTCATTTTTTGCAGAACAATCTTTTATATTTTTTTAAGTTTTTATATTTTTAACATTTAAAAAAAAAAAAGTTGTGATAATTTTATGGCTCATATATGAGCCTATAAATTATGTTTTTTTTTATTTTTCATTTTGTTCTATCAGGGATTTTAAAAATCCCATTAAACTCAATATTGCTCATTTCTTATCCTGGCCTGCCATCTGGTGGCCAAAATAAGAATTGCCGCATTAACACTTTCAGCCTCGTTAGCGAGGCTGAAAGTGTTCAGCGCAACTACCGATGCCCCAATTGGCCACACGGGGCATCGGTAGGAAGCGCATTTGCGCATTTAGATGCCGTGATCTCACTTGGCCATGGCATCTAAAGAATTTAATTACCGCGATCGGCATTATTGCCGGTCACGGTAATTAGCCGCAGGTCTCTGTTGTTTGTTTACATATCGCTTCGGCGCCGTACATGTATGGTGCTGGTAGCGAACGGGTTAATATATGCAAATGAGGCTGTAAGAGCAATGGGGGTGTTGCCATTACGCCTGGAGGCTCTGCTCTCTCTGCAACTGCCGTAAACCTCTGCACTTTGATTAACAGGGCCAGGTGTGATGATATTTGCACTGCCTCGTCCTGTAAATTAAAGTGCAGAGAGCGCAGCATTTACAGAGAGAGCTAAGCCTCTAGGTGTAACAGTAACACCCCCGTTGCTCCTAGAGGCTCGTTTATATATTAAAACTTTTTTTTTTCAGCAATGTGGGCACAACCAACACAGATGTGGGAACATGGGACCAACACAGATGCCTTTAGCTTTAAAGGGGAGTAACAGTTTTTACTTATTTAACAAGGCTCCCTGCCTAATTTTCAAAAAATACCAGAGAACCTCTCTAAATGGGCAAATAGCTAATATTTCATCTAAATCAGTCATAGGAACATAAAGAGCACATTCAGGTTAGTGAACTCTAGGTCTGCTGTATATAGGAAGGGAATCCCTACAAAAAAATGAGGGGGAAGCTTCACTGCTATATTAGGGAAAGGTAATACAGCTATCCCCTTATACAGATCTATTACAAAACCTGTCACTTTACAAGGGGGAGTGATTCAAGTAATGTATACCCTGCAGCTGTTCTCAGAATACAGATACCATTTAGGGTAGGGGAAAAAAACTGCAGCTCAAAACCTGTCCCAATACGGTGGCCAATGGCTGCAGCATTTTGCAGGTGAAACCGAATTATTTCCTTCAAAATCGTTTATCCACCAGACACTGCATGTTCAGCTGTCGAGACATGTGTCCCTTACAGAGCACATATTCTATAAAGGTCCAAGGGCTGCTCTGATGGGAATTCCTCCAGTCACAAAATGCCAGATTCACAAACAGAGACTATTCTGTTGAGGCTGCTGAGTATTCCTGTGACCGCTCTTACCTTTTAATCCAATTCATCCTGCTCATAAGGCGATGCCTGGGATTACAACGGCGGTTTAAAAAAAATTAAAATAAAAAAGCACCACTTACCTGTTAGAATAAGAAGTCCATGGAAACACAACTATACTGGAGAACAGATGTGGATGATTTTCGCTCATATATAAATGAAGACTGGCTGTAAAGGGTTCGTCTAGGATTTCATTCCTGTCCACAGGACAGGCCATGAATATCTGATCGGCAGGGGTCCCGCACATCAGCTGTTTCAGGGTTGCTCCGTTGAGACAAGTCGGCATCAGACCTACACAGCTCTATCCATTGTGTAATGGATGGAGCTAGTTACTGCAGCACTGCTCCCATTCACTTCAATGGGAACAGTACTGCAGCAAGCAGCTCTGCCTACTACACAATGGACATAGCTGTAGTTCCAGCACTGAAGCCACTGCAGAACAGCTGATCGGTAGGGGTATGTGGTGTCGGACCCCCACCGATCAGATATTAATGGCGTATCCTGAGCATGGCCCATCAGTAGTAACATCCTCTACCTCATGCCTTCTGCTTACCTTCATGGCGGGGCCCTCTAACATCGGCTTCATTACTGCTTTGTCTCGGTCTGTAAAGAGGACCTTTGCCTATATAAAAGAACAGGACAATGGTTGGTACTGTAGGTGGATACCCTGGTCTGCCCAGGTAAGTGCATAGTGTATTTTCTGTACTTACCTGCTCCAGGCAGCTGCGACAAGTCTCTCGGATCAGTTGCTCGGGGTCCACTTGATCCCCCACATTCTCTCTCACATTAATAGCAGCTTTCTGAAAGAACTAAGTGTAGAAGACAATGATAACGCCCATGAGATAATAGGCTAGGATATGCATAGACATAGAACATGCTGACCACTCACATAGGGAGGTTAAAAGGTGACTTATGGGCATCACAGGAGTCACCCAGCAGATGCCCAACACTAAATATAACATAAAATAAAAGAGAACACATGCAGGCTGCCATCTTGACTCACCAGTCCGGTGATGCACAGGTAAGTCCTTACCTGTGCCTGTGCAGGGAGCCGGTCTGAAATCAAATGCGGTCAGTGGGAGCAGGCAGTTCCGAGAACAGCCGCTGGGGGCCTTTATCGGGATGTTCTCGGAACTGCTTGCTCCCGGTGACCGCATTTGTTTTCAGACCGGCTCCCGGCACAGGTAAGGGCTCACCTGTGCATCGCCGGACGGGTGAGACAAGATGGCAGCCCGCATGTGTTCGCTGGCGAACACTGCGAGCTGACCATCACTGTTCACAAATGGGAATTTGGTATCTGATATTACTGTAGGGGAAAGCTTGGGATCTAGTGATCACCAGTCAGTGTGGTTTACTATAAGTACAGTGACTGAGGGCATAAGAACAGCACAGAGGGATTTACTCAGGGATTGCCCTGTGATATTACAACAGCGTGCCATCCGAATAACAGACACAGGGGGAGATTTATCAAAACTGGTGCAAAGGAAAAGTAGCTCAGTTGCCCATAGTAACCAATCATCAATCCTTTAACTTTTTAAAGGAGCTCTGAAAAATGAAAGGAGGAATCTGATTGGTTGCTATGGGCAACTATGCTATTTTTCCTTTGCCGCGGTTTTAATAAAATCTCCCCCAATAGCTTTACCTTCATATATTTATCAAAAACGCCTTGAATTTCCTCATTGATGCTCGGCTGTAGAACAGCCCGCAGCAGGTCCATGGAGACGGCTGGCTCGGTGTAACTGCAGACCAAATAGAATCCATGAGAGAAAGGTGCAGACCGAAGAGACCCATCAGTGTATCTCATGTCCCAATTAGGGATGAGCGAATCGACTTCGGATGAAACGTCGTTAGAATACTGTACAGAGTTCCCGTTCTGTACAGTATTAGAATGTATTGGCTCCTCCTCGCCAGACTTCGGGTAATAATTTCGGAAATTCATTTCTGCTGTTAAAAACCTTTTTAACAAACTCGGTTTTGGCTCCAAGTAGTATCTTGGAACCGAACCCAAGTTCGGTAATAGGTTTTTTTACAGTAGAAATTAATTTCCGAAATTATTACCCGAAGTCTAGTGAGACTTCGTTTAGTAATAACTTCGGCTCATAGGAGCCAATACATTCTAATACTGTACGGAGCGGGAACTCCGTACAGTATTCTAACGACGTTTCATCCGAAGTCGATTCGCTCATCCCTAGTCCCAATGCTTACCTGACTGCAACATGAGCACGGCGCCCCCTACGTTGCACTTGTCGATGCTTAATCATGATATTCCACGGGCTCTGCAAAAAGTAACACATAACAATGAGGCCTCAGGACACGACTGACACATCCCAGGGGACAATGCAACTATCTGAGGTCTATGACATATTGGCCACTACAAAAAGTCAGGTAGGCTCATAAAGTCTACAGAATGTTGTCTAACCCTGGTTGAGGAAATGATCCAGATGTAATCAGAAGCAGTCACATTTAGAGTTCCACAGAATTTTAGGTATTTTTCATTTCAGGGAGCTGCGTGAACAGTAATGGCCAAATAGTGGTCAGATCTGACAACCAGGTATGGACAGGCCCCTTTAAACAGCTATGCTGAGGTCATCATGATGTAACTCCGGCGCTGTGTTTTGTAAGCTCTGAGGAGGCCGCAGCGCTCACTGGAGCAAACGGCTGATGGGCGGGGGTGCCGGGGATCAGACCCCCAATGATCAGATATTGATGACCCATTGTGAGGATAGGCCATCAATATCCTAGGAGCACCTGACAGCCCTCAGGCCTAATGAATAAGATGACTGGATGGAGCAGAGTGAAGAGAGTCCTGTCAGCGTGGGTGGCAATACTTATGCGTGGAGGGGCTGTACTCCTGACATTATTAGAGATGGCGTGTTTAAAGGGGCTCAGTTTCCATAAGTAATGTCATACGTCATCATATCCTGATCGGTGGGGTCGGCCAGCCTCCACTGTTTTCTACCCAGTTTTCTTGGACTTAGGGCTCGTTCCCACAACCGTATGAATGAGTCCGCATCTGTTCCGCAAGAATCCAAACCCATTCATTTCAATGGGGCCGCAAAAGAGGCGTCCAGCACACAGTGTGCTGTCCGCATCCGTATGTCCGTCACAAAAAAGATAGAACATGTCCTATTCTTGTCCATTTTGTGGACAAGAATAGGGATTTCTATAATGGGTCGCCTGTTCCGCAAATTGCAGAACGCACATGGGCGGCGTCTGTATTTTTCGGATCTGAAATTTGTGGACCGCAAAACACGGCACGGTCGTGTAAATGCGCCCTTAGTGGGGTACTCGGATAAAAAAAAAAAAAAAAAAAAAGGGAAAATGCAGGAAGCTGTACAATAATAGAAATTATACTCCACGTTTAGAACCCTCCTGGCTGGGCTTGGTTAACATGACTGCAGCACATACTACTAGTGACTACTGCAGCCAATCAGTGGGCTCAGCGGTCTAGTGCCATAGAGCGCTGATGCCAGTGCTGTATATGCGACATTGGTCCTGCAGGCAAAAATATGACATCATGGCTGCAGCAGCAGGGGGTGGGGAATGGAGCGGAGCTGCAGTGGAGGAGAGTTCAAAATGGAGATTATAACCTGGACAACCCATTGACAGTCTACGCTCGGAACAGTCACTTAGGCCACAAACCGCGGATACTGGCAGTGTGCATGCCGCTATTTCCCTTCTCCCTTCTGTAGGGATACTGTATCCTTGTCCGCAAAACGGCGGAAAGGACATATGGATGCGGAGAGCACATGGTGTGCGGTTCTGCATTACTGCGGCTCCACTGAAATGAACGGGTCCACATCCGATCCACAAGAAATGCAGATCAGATGCTGGAATAATATACGGCTGTGTGCGTGGGTCCTTATCCGGAGGAGCTGCTGTACCTACATGAACAATATGGTGCTGGTCGCCCTCGCCATATTCTGGTGCGCTGCCGTAATAATATTATCAGGTGTGAATACCCCTTTCCATTGGGCACCCTGCCTAGTGGTCAGACATTACCTATGGGTAAGGCTGCTGTGGGATGAGCCCTCTAAGGTGCAGTCACCACACACAGAGAACACCATCATTATCTTCAAGGGCAGATCTGATAGTTACATGCAGGTATAACAGACATGGCCACCAGCAGTCAGATCCACACTCACAGGGCGTCGCCATCATGTCCACAGGTACATACAGCCGGGTGGACGCCACAGAGCCCGTCCTCCTCACACTTACCGGGGATGTCCGGTCACCGGGGTCCCCATCCTCCTCTCCGCCGCTCTGGCCCTTCACATCCGAATCATTGCTCGTCCCCATGATTAGCACCAGTCAATCCCGGACATCACAACATCGGCGCGATGACGTCATCCAGCCGCGACCAGCTCCTGTAACCACGGAAACGGCAGCTGGCTCCTCACTAGCTCGGTCAGGGGTCCTCAGTGTACAGTGTGTATGTGTACCTCATGTGCCAGTGACTGGCGTCAGAAATAAACGCATTATAACATATTGTGCAGTCCCTTTCCTGATTCTCAGCAGTCCCTGTTCTTCAGGGTCATATAATAAATTCCATCCTCACTGAGATTTATTAACCAGGGATCGTGTTGCCTATAGCAACCAATCAGATTGCTGCTTTCAGTGCTTAGAGGGCGGCTTAAATATAAGAGCTGGATTCTGATTGGTTGTTATGGACAGCTGCAACAGTTTTCCTTTTGGCCTAATGCTCACGACTCGGGATGAGCGAATCGACTTTGGATGAAACATCCGAAGTCGATTCGCATAAAACTTTGTTTCAATACTATATATAATAATACTGTATATAATACTTTGCATAATAACTTCAGAAATTGATTTATACTGTTAAAAAAACATGGTGGTACCTTGGAACCGAACCCGAGTTCGGGAAATTGTTTTTACAGTATAAATCAATTTCTGAAGTTATTATGCGAAGTCTCGCAAGACTTAATAACTTCGGCTCATCGGAGCCAATACATTCTAATACTGTAAGGAGCGCTCGCTCCGTACAGTATTGAAACAAGCTATTTGAAAAATAAGAGGGGATGTCCAGCTTCCAAAAAAAGACGTTCTTTATTCCAAAAATGACACAGGATAAAAACAATCCACACGGCAAGCAGGTCTACATGTTTCGGATGCTCTAATACTGATCCTTATGATCCTTATTCATGTCATGAATAAGGATCAGTATTAGAGCATCCGAAACATGTAGACCTGCTTGCCGTGTGGATTGTTTTTATCCTGTGTCATTTTTGGAATAAAGAACGTCTTTTTTTGGAAGCTGGACATCCTGTCTTATTTTTCATATAGCTTGCAACTGGTGCCCCTTCCAAGCACAGTCTGTGCTTCCATCGCAAGACTGACCAGGTGAGCGCCGCCTACGGAACTTTCATAGTATTGAAACAAAGTTTTATGCGAATCGACTTCGGATGAAACATCAAGATTCACTCATCCCTACTCACGACGTATTTTTTACCCATGTGATATCTGCATGTTTTGCGGATAGCACAGTGATCCATTCATCTCTGTGAGGCTATGCACATATCTTTGTGAATCCGTGTGGCCGTTATGCAAATGATAGAACATGTCTTAGGCCTCATGCACACGGCCGTGGCCATATTGCTGCCCGCAAATGGCGGGTTTGCAATCCACGGCCACCAGCCGTGTGCACCACGCATCACGGATGCGGACCCATTCACTTGAATGGGTCCGCAATTCCGTAGATGTGAAATGGATTCACGGAACACAAGAAGCACTAAGGAGGGCATCCGTGATGTTTCTTTCCGTTGTTCTGCACCGCAAAAAAATATGACATGTCATATTATTGCGGTGCAGACAGACCACGGTCCCATTCAAGTTGAATGGGTCCGTCCCGCTGCACGGATGTGCCCAATGCACGGAACGGCTGCACAACGGCTGTGTGCATGCAGCCTTATTATGGTCCATGTTGCAGATGAAAATAGCCATTTCTGCTGAAGCAGACTGACCATAGACCATACAGAGAGATTTCTCAGTGGGCCAATCTCTGGGGGCCACGAGAGCCTTCCTCAACATCACTGCCACTGTCTGGGTATATGATGATGTGATGCTCTCAGCATTAGTATACAATTTATTCTCCCTTAGGATCCTGATGCTTCTCCATGTCAGGGGAATAAATTAGAATATCATCCAGATTCAGAGCAATAGGACTTCGCAGAACGCTCTCCCTGGCGTAAGCCACGCAACTTAGTCTCGGCCAGGGAGACCTGATCTGGGTCATCGTAGATAAGATTGTGATCCAGTCGGCAAAGAAAAATCCCAAGACCGAGCGTCACCTTTCAGTAACAAAATAATGATCTCCACTTTTTGACTCTCGTCCCCAGAAGAGTTAGGACGTAGTCTAAAATATAGTTTGCATGACTCCCTGAACTGAATAAAGTTGTCACTTCCCCCGGAAAACCTATCCGGGAGAGCGACCTTAGGTTCAGAGCAGGCTTGGTTCCCGCCACCCGTGGTCTCTGAAACTGCGAGACGCCCGTGCTGAGGTCAGCCACCTCCAAAGACAGTCCCTGCATAGGATCGACCAATGCAGAAACAGTATCCATCGCAGTACTGACATAAACAAAATGACGGTTTTGGGCGGTTGATAATGTCACACGTAATGGGGCGGGGAAACACCAAATACATACAGAAGGGAATAGACCAGAGTCTAGGCCTCAAAGCTAAGGAAGAGGGATGGTGACCTTCTAGGAATCCCTAGACAGACCTCTTCCTGATATCTGCCAGTAAAAGTAGACCCAGATGATGGAAATACTCATACACTGGAACCTAGCCCTTCAGCCCACGGCCACCAGCCGTGTGCACCACGCATCACGGATGCGGACCCATTCACTTGAATGGGTCCGCAATTCCGTAGATGTGGAATGGATTCACGGAACACAAGAAGCACTACGGAGTGCCTCCGTGGTGTTTCTTTCCGTTGTTCCACACCGCAAAAAAATATGACATGTCATATTATGGCGGTGCGGACAGACTACAGTTCCATTCAAGTTGAATAGGTCCGTCCCGCTGCACGGATGTTGCCCGTGCATTGGGGACCGGAATTGCGGTCCCCAATGCACGGAACGGCTGCACAATGGCTGTGTGCATGCGGCCTTATTATGGTCCATGTTGCAGATGAAAATAGCCATTTCTGCTGAAGCAGACTGACCATAGACCATACAGAGAGATTTCTCAGTGGGCCGATCTCTGGGGGCCACGAGAGCCTTCCTCAACGTCACTGCCACTGTCTGGGTATATGATGATGTGATGCTCTCAGCATTAGTATACAATTTATTCTCCCTTAGGATCCTGATGCGTCTCCATGTCAGGGGAATAAATTAGAATATCATCCAGATACACCACTACAAACCTGCCCACCAGATAATGAAAGGTGTCATTGATGAAATGTTGAAAAACAGCAGGAGCATTGGTCAACTCAAAAGGCATTATGAAATTCTCTAAATGACCTTCAGGGGTATTGAAGGCCGTTTTCCATTCGTCCCCCTCCTTGATCCTTACCAGATTATATGCCCCCCTCAAATCCAATTTAGAGAACACCTTGGCACCCACAATTTGATTGAATAAATCTGGGATCAAAGGAAGGGGATAGGGATCACGGACAGTTATGCGGTTAAGCTCACGGAAGTCTAAACATGGCCTAAGAGTTCAGGTTTTTTTTAAAACAAAGAAGAACCCTGCATCCACTGGGGATTTGGATGGTCTAATATGACCTTTAGCCAAACTCTCGGTGATACTCTCGCATGGCTACTCTTTCGGGTTTAGAAAGATTATACAACAGAGACTTGGGCAACCTAGCTCCGGGAATAAGGTTGACGGGGAAATCATACTCCCGATGCGGAGGCAACTCCTGTACTCCATTCTCAGAGAATACATCAGAAAAATCCAAAAGAAAAGAAGGTAACATTTTAGTATTTACAACAGAAAGTGACATGCTAAGACAGTTGTCAATGCAAAAATCACTCCAATCAAGAATCTGTCTCGCTTGCCAATCGATGGTAGGGTTATGCTTGGTTAACCACTGCAAACCCAGCACCAGAGGAGCAGGCAGACCCTCCAGCACAAAACACAAAATAGATTCTTGATGAAAATCTCCCACCTTTAGGCGAATGTCCTGCACCATTTCTGACAAACACTTTTGTGAGAGTGGAGCGGAATCAATCACAAACACTGAAATATTTTTGTCTAATGCGCTTGTTGACAAACCATGCATACGGACGAACTGGCCATCCACTAGGTGAACCCCTGCCCCACTGTCAATAAATACTCAAATTCAGTTTTGGAGTCAGCGACAGGCAGGCAGGAGAGATCAGGTACTACCGGTAAATGAAAAAAGTACATTCTCAGATTCCCCACCCACACTACCAAGAGTGAGAAGAGGACTAAACACATTTGTCTTTTTTCTTTCTTTTTCACCTTGACATTTAACATAAGGACATACGTTAACAAAATTTCCCCCTTTACCACAGAAAAAGCAAAAGCAGAGTCTTTTCTTAACCCTAAAGTTCTTATCACCAGGTCCAGGAGTGACCTCCCCCAACTGTATTGGCTCATCATCAGTCATGAGCTCAAGTGTTTCCCTACCCAAAGTGTCGGAAGAGGCCAATATGATAGTGCGTCCCGAGCAAGAAGAACCTTAGATCTCTCCCTCAGGCGTCTATCAATATGTACAGGCAGAGACATGGCCGCCTCCAATGACTCTGGATATTCATCAAATGCCAATGTGTCCTTCAGGTTCTAGGATAACCCTTGACAGGATTGACTACGGAGGGCTGGGTCATTCCAGTCAGTATCAGTTGCCCATCTCCTAAATTCAGAGCAATAGGACTTTGCAGAACACTCTCCCTGGCGTAAGCCACGCAACTTAGTCTCGGCCAGGGAGACCTGATCTGGGTCATCGTAGATAAGCCCCAGAGCTCTGAAAAATTCATCTACCGACCGGAGGGATTGTGATCCAGTCGGCAAAGAAAAATCCCAAGACCGAGCGTCACTTTTCAGTAACAAAATAATGATCTCCACTTTTTGACTCTTGTCCCCAGAAGAGTTAGGACGTAGTCTAAAATATAGTTTGCATGACTCCCTGAACTGAATAAAGTTGTCACTTCCCCCGGAAAACCTATCCGGGAGAGCGACCTTAGGTTCAGAGCAGGCTTGGTTCCCGCTGCCGGAACCCGCCACCCGTGGTCTCTGAAACTGTGAGACGGCCGTGCTGAGGTCAGCCACCTCCAAAGACAGTCCCTGCATACGATCGACCAATCCAGAAACAGTATCCATCGCAGTACTGACACAAACAAAATGACGGTTTTGGGCGGTTGATAATGTCACACGTAATGGGGCGGGGAAACACCAAATACATACAGAAGGGAATAGACCAGAGTCTAGGCCTCAAAGCTAAGGAAGAGGGATGGTGACCTTCTAGGAATCCCTAGACAGACCTCTTCCTGATATCTGCCAGTAAAAGTAGACCCAGATGATGGAAATACTCATACACTGGAACCTAGCCCTTGAGACCCTGGAAGCCCTAGGAATGGTGGCAGGGAATGAAACTACTGGTTCCTTCCCAGATGAAGGAACCATCGTCTCCCTGAGGCCTAGAAAACAACACAAACAGGCCAACAACAAAATGCAAAACAGAATACACTTATCTTTAAAGAAGAATGGAGGAGCAGGAGATCCAAAGGAACAACACTCCAGCTCAACCAACACCAAGCAGGAAATATCAACCACATAGTAAGCAGTGTCAGAAAGGACTAAATAGAGCCTCAGTAATGACCACGAGCTGCACCTGACGAGAGGTGTGGTCATTACTAAACAAAAACACTGCAAGGTGAGAACAGAGAGACTGTTAGATAACCTCACGTGCCGCCAGTCTCTCAGATCTTCTCACCTCTCTCATGGGAGGGACCGTACCACTGGGCTATGCTAGGTGGAGGCTTCCTCCTAGTAGTGTAAAAAGTAAAACAAAA
Source organism: Bufo gargarizans (assembly GCF_014858855.1). Lineage (NCBI taxonomy): Eukaryota > Metazoa > Chordata > Amphibia > Anura > Bufonidae > Bufo > Bufo gargarizans. Next base: position 391,494 of record NC_058085.1, read on the forward strand.
AGGCTTGGCCTGCATGAGGGGGCAAGGGGGAGCAACGGAGCATGAAATGCTACGATGCTCAACTCAGAAGGGCTGAATGAGGGAAGAAGAGGTTATGTCCGGGTTTAGCTCTGAACCCTGACAAAATGTAATTAATGCTGGAGGCATCAGGAACTTATGCACCTAGCCAGTGGACGGACGCAGGTGCCCTCCTGAATTCAACTGTATTGCCATCCTCAGGACTGTGAGACAGTCGAATACTACAGTGGGGGCGGCAGTATTTGTGGCTGCACTGTGGTATTTGGTTCTTCTGGGGTGGTATTTTGTGCTGCATTATGGTATTGCTGGCCACGTTTGCTGCTGTTGTCCTTACATATTTGTGTTGCCTTCTGTCAATTTGGATTCACTTACAACATGGAACCACTTTTAGTTTTATATCCAGGGCCATTTTAAAGGGTTTCTACCACCACATTTTGACCTAACTAGCTGTCTGACACTAGCGATCTGCTAGTGTCTGCTGTACCTAACCATGCTATTGTAATACCTTTCTCTGCAGCGGTTACCCTAAAAAACTAACTTTTATTGCTATGCAAATGAGCCTCTAGGTGCTATGGGGGCGTCTTTTCAGCACCTAGAGGCTCCGTCTACTCACTATGTCTGCCGTCCAGCTCGTCCCTCCAGCCCGCCCATCTCCTCTAGATTGACAGCCTCCATGTCATGGTCTTACCTTCTTGCTGTTCTCCTTCGTTTGACATGTGCTGGCGGCCATCTTGGTTTCTGGGTTTCTTGTAGCCTCCCACCCTGCGGCTTCTCCTTCCCACTGGGAGGAGCTGGATGCCTAGCTCATACATATAGGAGGTCTGTGGCTTCAGTTCCTTGCTTGGTCCTCCTGTGTTCACATGCTTCCAAGACTGCTGCTGCTTCTGGTTCCTGATCCTGGCTTCGTCTGACTACCCTGCTGGTTCCTGATCCAGGCTTCGTCTGACTACCCTTCTGGTTCCTGACCTCTGGCTTCGCAAGACCCTGCTTCGGTTTAGCCATCCGTTTGGACTTTTGCCTTACAGCTTGATTTTCAATAAAGCCTTCTTATTTCCACTTATCTCTTGTTGTACGTCTGGTTCATGGTTCCATGACATTAGGACCAAGCCATGAATTCTGACGGTACAGGGCCATCCTCGCTACCTACGCTGGTTGCCAGACTTGATCAGCAGGATCACCTGTTGGGTCGGTTCGCTGTGGCGTTGCAAACCCTGCTTGAACGCACGGCTCATTTAGCTTCCGTTGCCGATGGGTCGGTTGTCGCTCCTGGGCCCGCTCCTACTGCCGCTCCGGTTGTTGCGCCAGAGTCTACCCCGACACCTGTTGCTGCGCCTGCGGTGTTTCGGGGTATGACCGGTTCTGCCCCCCTTCCACAGCGCTTTGGGGGAGAGCCAACTCAGTGCCGAGGTTTCCTTAACCAGGTGGGCATTTATTTCGAGTTGCTGCCACATGCCTTTCCTACTGAGAGATCAAAGGTGGGCTTCTTGATCTCGCTGCTCTCGGACAAGGCCTTGGCCTGGGCCAGCCCTTTATGGGAGAACAACAATCCGGTGGTTGCCGAGTTTTCCGGTTTTGTTGCTTCTCTTCGGAAGGTATTCGATGTGCCGGCTCGTGCTGCCTCTGCTGCGAAGCTCCTTATGTCCATCAGACAGGGTTCACGATCCGTAGCTGAATACGCCATTGAGTTTCGTACCCTGGCAGCAGAGGTGGGCTGGAATAATGAGGCTCTGGTCGCTGCTTTCTCTCATGGTCTCTCGGATGCCTTGAAGGATGAGGTTGCAGCTAAGGACCTACCAGTGGAGCTCGAGTCTCTTATTTCTTTCCTGATTTTGATTGACACCAGACTCAGGGAGAGACCTTCCTTTAAGGAGAGCCTGCGGAGGTCTTCTAACAGATTGGCGCCTACGTTTGCTGTCCCACCCGTGCCTCCCTCTCCTCCCACGCCTCCTGGGGATGACTTGTCTGGGGGTGAACCCATGCAGCTGGGGTTTGCTCGCCTGTCCGAGGGGGAGAGGGTACTCCGGAGACGCGAGGGCCGATGCATGTACTGTGGTCTCGGTGGGCATTTTCGGTTGGCATGCCCGAACCGTCCGGGAAACGCTCGCACCTGAGATCCTGTCGGGGGCAGATCTTGGGTGGAGTCTCCTCGTCCCCGGTTTCCCGTGTTGACAAACCACTGATTACTGTTGTCCTCTCCTGGGTCGGGGGCTCGGTGACGACCCAGGCGTTGGTGGACTCTGGTGCTGGTGGTTTGTTCATTGATAGTGTGTTCGCTGCCGCCAATTCCATTCCTCTGCAGCCTCGAGGTTCCCCACTGGCTCTTGAGGCGATAGACGGCAGACCCCTTCTGCCGCCACACGTGACTCAGGAGACCCTTCCAGTGGGGATGGCCATTGGTGCCGTTCACAGAGAGTCGGTCTGTCTCCAGGTTATTTCGTCTCCACACTACTCGGTGGTCTTGGGGTACCCCTGGCTCCAGAAGCATAATCCGACTTTCGATTGGAGATCGGCCGAGATCCTCTCGTGGTCACCGCAGTGTGGGGCTAGTTGCATCCATGGGCCTGTCAAGTTGCTGTGTACTTCCTCGGACTCTCTGTTGCCTCCTGAATACGAGGAGTACCGGGATGTATTCGATAAGGTGCGTGCGGTTGCCCTACCTCCGCACCGCCCATACGATTGTGCCATAGAGTTACAATCTGGTGCCGTTCCTCCTCGTGGCAAGGTCTATCCACTGTCGGTAGCGGAGAATGAGGCCATGGAGGAGTACGTGAGGGAGGCGCTTTCACGCGGACACATTCGCAAATCCTCGTCCCCGGCAGGGGCTGGATTTTTCTTTGTGAAAAAGAAGGGCGGTGAGTTGAGGCCTTGCATCGATTACAGGGGTCTCAATCGCATCACGATCAAGAACGCTTACCCGATACCCTTGATTTCCGAGCTGTTCGATCGCCTCAAAGGGGCCACGGTCTTTACCAAACTCGACCTGAGGGCGGCATATAACCTGGTAAGGATCAAGGCGGGCGATGAGTGGAAGACCGCGTTTAACACCAGGACCGGTCATTATGAATCCTTGGTTATGCCCTTTGGGTTGTGCAATGCGCCCGCAGTCTTCCAGGAATTCATCAACGATGTTTTCCGTGACCTGTTGCAGCAGTGTGTGGTGGTCTATTTGGATGACATCTTGGTATATTCTGAATCCATGGAGGCCCACATTCTGGATGTCAGACGAGTGTTGCAACGGTTACGAGAGAACAAGCTGTTCGGTAAGCTTGAGAAATGCGAATTTCACCGATCCCAGGTAACCTTCTTAGGTTACATCATTTCCGCTGAGGGGTTCTCCATGGATCCTGAGAAGGTTTCGGCTGTCTTACAGTGGCCCCAGCCCAGTGGTCTTCGTGCCCTGCAGCGCTTTTTGGGCTTCGCCAATTATTATCGGAAGTTCATCAGGGACTTTTCCATGCTAGCCAAGCCTCTCACGGATCTGACCAGGAAGGGCAGTAATCCCCAGGTCTGGCCGCTCGAGGCCATCCGAGCTTTTGAGGCTCTAAAGTCCGCCTTTGTGTCGGCTCCGATTCTGTCGCATCCCAACCCTGGGTTGCCTTTTGTCCTCGAGGTGGACGCGTCTGAGACGGGAGTAGGCGCCCTTCTGTCTCAGCGTAGAACACCAGAGGGTCCTCTGCTTCCTTGTGGGTTTTACTCCCGGAAACTGTCTTCCGCGGAGTGCAACTATCAGATTGGTGACAGGGAGTTATTGGCCATCGTGCAGGCCCTTAAAGAATGGAGGCACTTGCTCGAGGGCTCGGTGGTTCCGGTTCTCATCCTGACGGACCACAAGAATCTGACCTACCTCTCTGAGGCCAAGAGATTGACACCACGTCAGGCCAGATGGGCTCTGTTCTTGTCACGTTTTAATTACGTGGTCTCCTACCTACCCGGTTCCAAGAACATCAGAGCGGATGCCTTATCACGGCAGTACTCCGAGCTGTCCGGGGAGGAGTCGATTCCGACTTCGGTCATACCTCCGAATCAGATCCTGGCCGCTATTCGCACCAGCCTGACCTCTCCCCTGGGTGAGCAGATTTTGGCGGCTCAATCTGGTGCTCCCTCTGGGAGACCCAACGGCAGATGTTTTGTGCCTGAGGAGTTGCGCACTCGGTTGTTGCGAACCTACCATAACTCCAAGGCCGCGGGGCATCCTGGAAAGAATCAGCTGTCCTGGGCTGTTTCACGTCTGTTCTGGTGGCCTTCTCTACGTTCCGACATCGCCGCATATGTAGCGGCATGCTCCGTTTGTGCCCAGAGTAAGTCCCCTCGGCACCTTCCGTTGGGCCTTTTGCAACCCATAGCCACCGGGGAGCGTCCATGGTCACACCTGGGGATGGATTTCATTGTGGACCTCCCTGCATCCCGAGGCCATACGGTCATTCTCATGATTGTGGATCGGTTTTCCAAAATGTGCCACTGTGTTCCTCTCAAGAAGTTACCCTCTGCACAAGAGTTGGCCTCGATTTTTGCCAGGGAGGTCTTCCGGTTGCACGGTTTGCCCAAGGAGATTGTGTCGGATCGGGGGAGTCAGTTTGTGTCCAGGTTCTGGCGCGCCTTTTGCTCCCAGTTGGGGATTCATCTCTCTTTCTCCTCGGCCTACCACCCTCAGTCCAATGGGGCCGCAGAACGATCCAATCAGGCCTTGGAGCAATTCCTTCGTTGCTATGTCTCCGATCACCAAGACAATTGGGTTGACCTCCTGCCTTGGGCTGAGTTTGCCAGGAACACGGCGGTGAACTCTTCCTCTGGGACGTCTCCCTTCATGGCCAATTATGGGTTCCAACCTGCCGTGTTACCGGAGGTATTCTCTCCCCAGGATATTCCGGCTGTGGAGGATCACCTTTCCGTCCTACGTGCTTCTTGGGTACAGATCCAGAGGTCCCTTGAGGTCTCTGCGCAGCGCCAGAGACTCCAGGCTGATCGCAGACGAGCGCCCGCTCCTTCCTACCAGGTCGGAGACCGCGTATGGTTGTCCACCCGCAACCTCAACCTTCGAGTGCCCACTCCCAAGCTGGCGCCTCGCTTTGTTGGTCCCTTCCGAGTGCTTCGCAGGGTAAACCCGGTAGCCTATGCCCTTGCGCTTCCTCCTGGCATGCGGATCTCCAACGTGTTTCATGTCTCCCTGTTGAAGCCACTGGTGTGTAATCGTTTCACTTCCTCGGTTCCTCGGCCTCGTCCGGTCCAAGTGGGCAATCGTGAGGAGTATGAGGTGAGCAATATCCTGGACTCACGCCTGGTCCGCGGTCGGGTGCAGTTTTTGGTCCATTGGCGTGGTTATGGTCCAGAGGAGCGTTCCTGGGTTCCCTCCGCAGATGTCCATGCTCCTGCCTTGCTCCGAGCCTTCCACGCACGCTTCCCTCAGAAACCGTTCTTTACTCCGCGGAGGAGGGGCCCTTGAGGGGGAGGTACTGTCATGGTCTTACCTTCTTGCTGTTCTCCTTCGTTTGACATGTGCTGGCGGCCATCTTGGTTTCTGGGTTTCTTGTAGCCTCCCACCCTGCGGCTTCTCCTTCCCACTGGGAGAAGCTGGATGCCTAGCTCATACATATAGGAGGTCTGTGGCTTCAGTTCCTTGCTTGGTCCTCCTGTGTTCACATGCTTCCAAGACTGCTGCTGCTTCTGGTTCCTGATCCTGGCTTCGTCTGACTACCCTGCTGGTTCCTGATCCAGGCTTCGTCTGACTACCCTTCTGGTTCCTGACCTCTGGCCTCGCAAGACCCTGCTTCGGTTTAGCCATCCGTTTGGACTTCTGCCTTACAGCTTGTTTTCAATAAAGCCTTCTTATTTCCACTTATCTCTTGTTGTACGTCTGGTTCATGGTTCCATGACACTCCATCGCATCCATTGTGGCCGAATTCTCACGCCTGCGCCGTGTGCGTCTGTATTCGGCGCAGGCGCAGTGACTGTCGGACCGCTCCCTGCGCCGGCATCTCCACTGCGCCTGCGCCGATGACGTCAGAGTGCTCCCAGGAACAGACAACGCCCGGCCTCAAGAAGTGGAGATGCGCAGGCACAGTGGACATGCCGGCGCAGGAAGTGGTTTGACAGTCACTGTGCCTGCGCCGAATACAGACGCACGCGGCGCAGGCGCGAGAATTCGGCTGCGATGGATGAGATGGAGGCTGTCAATCTAGAGGAGATGGGCGGGCTGGAGGGACGAGCTGGGCGGCAGACATGGTGAGTAGACCGAGCCTCTAGGTGCTGAAAAGACGCCCCCACAGCATCTAGAGGCTCATTTGCATAGCAATAATAAAAATTCGTTTTTTAGGGTAACCGCTGCAGAGAAAGGTATTACAATAGTATGGTTAGGTACAGCAGACACTAGCAGATCGCTAGTGTCAGACAGCTAATTAGGTCAAAATGTGGTGGTAGAAACCCTTTAAGATCCTAATATGCAAATCTGGATGCGGAACACTCGCGGAAGGTATCCGTATTTTGTGGATCCGTTGTTGGCAGACCAAAATACGGACACTAGTGAAGATAACCCCTCCCATAGTTACAGGCCAGGTTTCTGGGGGTATGTTCAAAGTTCAAAAGCATATTTTTACCTTTTTCAAAATTAGATGTGGATTCCGGTGGCAGATATGCAGCGACTGGGCAGCAGGGGCAAAATGTGAGTGTTGGTGAGCCTATGGGGGTAGTAGTAGTTTTACTCACGGTTAGCAGCGCTCCCTGGGCCGGCGTGCAGTGAAGGTTAGGCCAGCTTAAGTTCCTTCAGGGCATACTCTGTTGTCCAGGGATTCCTGCCAGATGGTGGTTGTGGTGCCCTTGGTGGAATGGGTTTTTAGGTGCCTTGAAAGCAGGGTTCCTGGTGTTCGTGATGCCAGCACTGTTAGGTACAAAGGAAGGTGGTAGAAAGGATGAGGAGTCAATGTTTGAAAGCAATGGAACTTTTACTTGATCAATTGCAGTGTCCCAGGGGGTCAGTAGTGTATGCTGGGCTTTGTAGTGCAGATTACCCACTAACCTGGGATCCACTGTCGTCTTCAAATCGGGGCAAATACTGGAACAGGCAGGTATTTAAAAGTTCGTGACGCCAGTGTCAATTAAACGGTGACACGCCGTGTATGGTATTGTAGAAGAATGAAGCAAGCATAGGATAGCCAACAAAAACTGGAACTTTTACTGAATATCAGTGAGTATAATACATGGACGCAGTTGGAAGCGCAGTTCCATGAAAGACAGTTGGTTACTATTGGAATACAGCTGGTTCTTGGAAGTACAGAATGGGCGGTCTTAGCAATGTTTTATACAGAGTGTTGATTACAGGAGATGCAGTACAGGCGGCTTGCACACTATTCCTGACTGGTCCTGAAACATGTGACTTTCTCTCCAAGGTCTAATGCCCTTTATCTGGCGTACCCTTGAAGCTGTCCTTATCTAGTACCTCCTCTGTTATCTTGAGTACCTCTTGCTTTATCTGATCGGCCTCTGTGGTATTCTGTGTCTTCAGGCTGTTTAGCTATGCCCTTCTGACTTCTATGCATACGGACTCAGGAGGGGAACCCTCTCTGCACTGAGTCTGGAAACTTCTCTCTTCCTGAGCTAGGCCCTAGCCTATTTATACTGAACTGGGGGCTCCCTCTGCTGGCTGTGATAAGGATTGCCGGTAACCGGCCTGACTGGCTTAAAGGGAAATACACATTCAAATCTAGCAGTGTCGGGTAGCCTACCCGTATGCTGCACACCCCCAGACTTTAACGTGAGTAAGGCCTCGTACTCACACACATGCCTGAACCAACATAAGCTGATGCATAATTGAAACATGACATTATAAATATAATAAACAACTATTTCACACAAAAATATAACATTTGCAACAAATGACGCAAGAAAAAGGGGCGTCTTCTTTCTTCTTAGGCACGGCCGCTGACCTGGCACAGCGGACTTAAGGTGAACCAGGTTAGTCTATTTTTCTTGACTGAAGTATAATAAGGAACTACACAGGGTTTCCCCGTAGGTGTAGGACAGGCAAGGGCTCACGTGGAGGAGTCCATTCTTGCGCACAAACATCAAGCAGGCTATTTCCGATAGTAACTGTTCGGGAGGAGACACCACCAGCATAGTCAAAGTCTCCTAAATGGACTGGCGGACGTCCCCTGGTCATCCGGGTGGACCTTCTTAACACAGGGGTTTCCTCTTCCCTTAGCACCGAGGTAGAAGAGAGAGGAGCAACAGGAGGATCTCCATCCGTGAGACCTTGGTCAGGAACAACAGGATCCACTAGAGGGGGAACTGGATCCGGGGCATCTTGAACCGGCTCTTCTGGAAGTAAAGGTACAGTAGGTGCCGGAGCGGGCACCAACAAGTTCAACCATGGTGTCAGAAGCCAATGCATGGGATCAGCGTCATACCTTAGATTACGGACAGCCTGCATAGGATCCTCGGGCTGTATCGATGACTCTGACACAGGGGGTTCAGATATAGAACTCTCGGCACTGGGTCCTGGTGTCAGGCAGAGCTTTAACCGGTTTCGGTGCACAATTTGGGATCCCCTGCCCTCCCGGGTGATCTCATAAGTGTGAGTTCCAACATTTGGGATTGCAGTGACAACATAGGGACTTTGCTCCCATTTACTGTCCAGTTTACTGGTACAGGCGGTTATTTTTTAACCATACCACAGCCCCTATCGTCAGGGGTTCTGCATGGGCTGCTTGGTCATAGTCTCTCTGCTGCCGGTCTCTAGCATAGTCCATACGTTCCTGAACAATAGCTTGGGCCGTATTCAATCGCCTTTGGTGTTCAGCAACCCAGTCGGTATTAGGGAATGGGTTGATGCAATCAGGTACGAGTACATCCAAGGAGTGGTCAGCAGGCAATAACCCTTGGCGCCCAAACATCAAATAAAAGGGGGTATACCCGGTGGAACAGTGTATGGTATGATTGTATGTGAACATGAGCTGTGGCAACAGATTAGGCCAATCTCCCCTGGTTTCAGGAGGCACGGTCCTCAGCATCTCTATCAAGGTCTGATTCATTTTTTCACATAATCCATTACCTTGCGGATGGTAGGCCGTCGTCCGGATCTTCTTACAGTTGTGCAGGCGGCACAGTTCATGGAACAGGTGGGACTCAAAAGCAGGACCTTGATCGGTGAGGATCTTTTCTGGACAACCGTAGGGCAGGAGGAAGTGTTTCCAGAACAGTTCGGCTGTAGTCTTGGCCGTCTGGTCTCTCACAGGCACCGCTACAACAAACTTAGTGAAATGGTCAATAATAGTCATAGCGTACACATACCCTGAGCGACTAGGCTCCAGTTTCACATGGTCGATGGCGACAAGTTCAAGAGGACGAGTACTTACAATGGGTCTCAGTGGTGCCCTCTGATCATGGTGTTCACCTCGTTTCAAGGCACAGGCTACACACTCCCGACACCACTTCTCCATGTCTTCTCTCATGCCCACCCAGTAAAACCGCTGGCGGATATTTGCCTCAGTCTTTTGGACCCCAAAGTGACCGGATTGATTGTGGTACATCTCCAACACCATACCTGCATCTCGTCGGGGTATGAGAATTTGATGCACTCTTTCGTTGGACACTGGGTCTAGGCTTCTCCGTAGCAACAGGCCCTTTTGTATGAAGAGTTGATGGCGCTGTCTCCACAGTTTGATGAGCTCAGGATCTGTACTCTTACGCCGAATCCTCTCAGGGGCTCTGCCACTGGTAATGAAGTCCAACAATTCACCCAGCACTCTACTTTCAGACTGTAGTTTCACCCACCTTTCTTCTTTGAGTTCAGGCCTACTGGAGGGTGAAGGAACTGCAGCTCTGTTACTGGTAGCCCGAGCCTGATCCTGTTGAGCAAATTTATGGTAGAAGGCCGGCATTTCTACATCTTCCCAAGCATCTCGCACATCATCAGGAGCTGTCTCTGTGGGAAGTCTGGATAAAGCATCAGCATTGTCAGTTAGTACGTCCAGCGCGATATTTTACAGAGAAATCATAGTTGGCGAGACGAGAGGCCCATCTTTGCTCCAAAGCCCCCAATTTAGCTGTATTTAGATGTGCCAGAGGGTTATTATCAGTGAATGCAATGAATGGGGTAGCGGCTAGATAATCTTTGAATTTTTCCGTCACTGCCCACACTAATGCCAGGAATTCTAGTTTGAAGGAACTATAATTCTGGTCATTTTTCTCAGCTCCTTTCAGGGAGCGGCTTGCATAAGCTATCACTCTTTCTTTTCCCTCTTGAATCTGGGCTAACACAGCCCCCAGGCCCCGCTTGCTAGCATCAGTATACAGATGGAAGGGCTTGCTGTAGTCGGGATAACCTAACACGGGAGGCTCGGTCAGTTTCTTTTTTAACAACTGGAACGCTATCTCTCTCTCTTCATTCCACTCAATGAGCACTGGAGTTCTAGGACTTTTCTTGGGCTGCCCCCTCAAGAGTTCCTGGATAGGATCGGCTATTTGAGCAAAATGGGGGATGAAACGTCTATAGTAGCCGGCAAAACCAAGGAAACCCCTCACCTCTTTGACGGTAGTGGGTACCGGCCAGTTACGGACAGCCGCTAACTTATCAGGGTCAGGTTGTACGCCCTCCCCGCTTACCACATGCCCCAGGTATTTTACCGCAGGTTTGAGCAGGTGGCATTTAGATGGCTTTACCTTCAGGCCATATTTGACAAGGATTTCAAAGACCTCTGCTAAGTGTTTCAGGTGGTCTTCATATGTTTTTGAGTACACAATGACGTCATCTAGATACAGCAGCACTGTTTCGAAGTTTTTGTGACCCAAACACCGCTCCATTAGTCTCTGGAAAGTTCCTGGGGCATTACATAACCCGAACGGCATACAATTGAATTCGAACAGGCCCATGGGAGTGGTGAAAGCAGTCTTTTCCCTATCTGCCGGGGCCATGGGTACTTGCCAGTAGCCACTGGTCAAGTCCAATGTGGAGAAATAGGCAGCGGAGCCCAGAGCAGTTAGTGACTCTTCAATGCGGGGCAGTGGGTATGCGTCTTTGTGGGTTATTTGGTTAATTTTTCTATAGTCCACGCAGAAACGGATACCACCATCCTTCTTCTTTACAAGGACCAGGGGTGCCGCCCACGGGCTACGACTGTCCCGGATTACATTAGAGTCTTTCATCTCTTGGATCATTTCTTTTACAGTCTGATATGAAGTAGGCGGTAAGGGTCGGTATCTCTCCTTGATAGGAGGATGAGAGCCAGTAGGTATGGTGTGTTGTATGGCACTAACCTCTCCATAATCAGCAGCATGTTTACTGAAGGCCTGGTGGTGCTCTTTGACAAGCCGTAGTATCCCTTCTTGTTGATGTTGGGGGGTAGTCTCGTCCCCGACATGTAGCTCTTCCCACCAGGGTACTTGTGACTGGGGCACCGGCGGACATCCGCTGACTGCAGCTGGCGGCTTTTCTGTCACTGGAAGACGGATGATGTCTTGGAAGAACACCTGAGAAAGCTGGGCAACAGGGTAATGCTTAGTAAGCGCAACAGGATGATCACTCAGGTTAATCAGACGGACAGGTACTTTACCTTGGGAGACGTTCACCAGGCACTTGGCAGCTCTCACATAAGGGTAGTTCTCCATCTGGATTGGCTCCACCAGGGCTGGATAATCTTGGCCTTGGACTCCCAGGACAGCACGACACCATAAGAGAGTTTGGGAATTAGGAGGCAAAGTCACAGGCTTATTATCACGAATCTTGGCAGTACAAATTTCTCCTTTCCCGTTAGCAAACCTCTGCTGGGCACTTAACACAGTGATAGTCTTTTGAATCACCCTCTTGGACGCAGAGGAAGCGGTGGGCAGAGTCTGATGTAATACGGCAAGTATTTCATGCATAACAGTTTTTGAAGACATTGGTGCCTAGAATGACAGGATGTCCTCCTCTGTCGCCGGCCTGTACTACTATCACCCCCTGTTGAGGCAAGGTTACTTCTCCCACCTGCAGGGTGGGTTCCCAGTATCCATGGATCTTTACCGGTTTGCCATTGCTGGCGATAATCTCTACCCAGGATTCAGGCGGCTGGGTCAATTGATTGGTGTCCCAGAATCTTTCAAAGGCGGGCAGCTGAATAGTAGTGACCTGAGACCCAGTATCTAATAGGGCTTCAAAGGGGACCCCGTTAATCTCCACATTGATTTTAGGATGGGATCCTACATACCGTGGCATCCAATTTGGATCTTTTGGACCTAGTGTTCTACCTCCCGAGGGGTGGTCCTCAGCCTCAGGGGTTGCCCGTTTAACTGCCAGCAAGTGGATTCTGTGTGTCCCATCTTTTTGCAGTATGTACACACGGGCCGCTTGCGATCCCTATTGCGCCTCCCAGGATCCCTGGGGTGAGTCTCTTGGTATGGAGGTGAGAACGGCTTAGAGGGTGACAGGAACTCCTCTTCTGACATCATAGGTTTTTCCCATTCCTCCATTTTTCTGCACACTCTCTCTAGGCTTTTAGTGAGGTGATTTACTTGCTCTGTCAGCATGGCGATAGTATCTGTAGCTGTAGCTTGAGCAGCTTGACCGGCCTCAGCTCGGTTAATGATAAGCGGTTTTGACCTGCAGGCTGATAACTCAGGTGGGGTGCTCAACTCTGTAGATACTGCTGACCCCAGAATTTTTATAGCCAGTTCTTTAAAGTCCAGAAAGGTACTGTTAGGGTGTTGGGCGGACAGCATCTTTAATTGGGTCCTTATTTGCTCACTAGACACTCCGGTAATAAATTGTTCCCTCAGGGTCTGATCCTGGTTATCAGCTTCCTTGGGATCTATCTGAATTACAGCCCCCAAAGCCTCCTGAAGTGATAGGGCATAGTCACGGAGGGACTCACCGGACTTCTGTTTCTTGCCAAAGAAGTGCATCTTTATCTCTGAGGCAGTCCTCGTTTCAAAAGTGGCCCTGAGGCGGGTGAATATCTGCTCTAGAGTACTCCGTTCCGCAGCAGGCCAGGATAATACCTCTCTGCGGGCAGCCCCCTCCAGTTGCGCTAGCAAGATTTCCATTTGCTGATCGGCATTTATGGGGTATAGTTTGAATAAGGCCAGCAACTTTTCTTTAAAGTCTCTTAGGGTATGGACCTCTCCGTTATAGCGGGGAAACCATGGGGCCCCAAAGTAGTAAGGCATGGTAAAGGGCATCATGCTGGGGGCTATAGGATGATTAGGAGCCGCAAGCTCTCCCGGGTCCGGCCGCTCGGCAACTCCCGGATCTGACATGTTAACTTATTACGAGGTGGACCGCTGGTGACTAAAGGGGCCGGAACAATCCCCTTCCCTCCGGATACAAGTTCTTACCGGTTTCGCCGGGTGTGCGCAGGCCAAATCTCGAGAGACTCCGGACTTCCTGCGACCGCGGTGACGTAGAGGAAACAGGGCAGCGGCGGTGCGATGATGAAGAGGGGCGGGCTTTTCGGTGTCCTTGAAGGGATCCGCCCACGAAGGTCCTCAGCAGCGCGGGAAACTTTACTCCAGGCGGCTGGTGGCCATCTTGATCACAATTCCCTGACAGCAAGCAGGGTGTTGCAAAGTCCAATAAATCACAGTCCACAAATACGATTTTCCCTCTGGGGGTAGCGCAACACAGTACAGCGCCTCTGATTCCTCCCAGGCACAATTTTAATCCACCGGCTTGGAAATAAAGGGTTACAGTCTTTGCAATACGGTGGTGGAATAGTTAAAGCACACAGTTCACACTTCTCTGCACTTCAGAAGTATGCGGATCCTGTTCGTGACGCCTAAAAGAGCGATGCAGTGTCCCAGGGGGTCAGTAGTGTATGCTGGGCTTTGTAGTGCAGATTGACCACTAACCTGGGATCCACTGTCGTCTTCAATTGGGGCAAATACTGGAACAGGCAGGTATTTAAAAGTTCGTGACGCCAGTGTCAATTAAACGGTGACACGCCGTGTAATGGTATTGTAGAAGAATGAAGCAAGCATAGGATAGCCAACAAAAACTGGAACTTTTACTGAATATCAGTGAGTATAATACATAGACGCAGTTGGAAGCGCAGTTCCATGAAAGACAGTTGGTTACTATTGGAATACAGCTGGTTCTTGGAAGTACAGAATGGCCGGTCTTAGCAATGTTTTATACAGAGTGTTGATTACAGGAGATGCAGTACAGGCGGCTTGCACACTATTCCTGACTGGTCCTGAAACATGTGACTTTCTCTCCAAGGTCTAATGCCCTTTATCTGGCGTACCCTTGAAGCTGTCCTTATCTAGTACCTCCTCTGTTATCTTGAGTACCTCTTGCTTTATCTGATCGGCCTCTGTGGTATTCTGTGTCTTCAGGCTGTTTAGCTATGCCCTTCTGACTTCTATGCATACGGACTCAGGAGGGGAACCCTCTCTGCACTGAGTCTGGAAACTTCTCTCTTCCTGAGCTAGGCCCTAGCCTATTTATACTGAACTGGGGGCTCCCTCTGCTGGCTGTGATAAGGATTGCCGGTAACCGGCCTGACTGGCTTAAAGGGAAATACACATTCAAATCTAGCAGTGTCGGGTAGCCTACCCGTATGCTGCACAATTGTCTCAGGGTAGTCAGTACAGTTCATTTATATAGCAAAAGTAACTAGAAAAGCTACAATTTCTGGGGAAATTGTGTGAAGTGTTCTTGCCTCCACCAGTAGTCTACAACTGAAGTGGGCGGAGTAACTGGGTGGAGTGGCTTAGTAACTGTTGTGTGGTTGGAGTGGCTGGAGTAACTGTGGAAAGGTTGGACTGGGCAGAGTAACTTTATGGAGTGGGCAGAGTAACTGTGTGGAGTGTTTGGAGTGAGTAAAGATTGTAAACATTACACTAACCAATTGATCAAATTTAAAAAGTGCACATGGCAAGCTTGATAGAGTGAGAAATGCATTTCACCTTTTATTTATTTATATAGCACTATTAACCACCTCCGGACCGCCTAACGCACATGTGCGTTCCGGAGGTGGCAGCGCTGCGCACAGTCACGCATATACGCGTCATCTCGCGAGACGCGAGATGACGCGAATATGCGCGCGCGCATGCGCAGTTCGCGCCGGCATTTCGCACAGCAGTATTTCGTCAGCAACCTGCCAGCCAATGATCGTGGCTGGCAGGTTGCTGATTTTTAAAAAATCCAATCAAAGTGCCAGATAGCAGATCATATTTGTAAATATGATCTGTTATATGGCTGCCTGCTCCTCTGCTGGTTCTTTTCGTCGGTTGGATCCAGCAGAGGAGCAGGCTTCACAGTGAGTACACCAAACACTACACTATAGCCCCTGATCACCCCCCTGAACCCCAATTAACCCTTTGATCACCCCTTTGATCACCCCTGTCAATCACAAGTGAAAAGAAAAAAGTGATCAGTGCAAACTGTCACTTTTTTTTTTCACTGTTATTGACCGTTAGGTTTTAGGTATAGTTTAGGTCCCTTGGTTAGGTAGTTAGCGATCAGTTAGCGCCCAGCCCACCGCACCGCAGTCCGTTATTCGCTGATTAGCGTATCGCTAATCAGCATTTGTACTTTTATAGTATCTGGAAGTGATCAAAACTGATCACGGTCAGATCTATAATTGTATTAGTGTCACTTTAGTTCGCCCTCCACCCAAAACGCAGTGTTTGCCCGATCAGGCCTGATCGGTCGCCCACACGTGCGTTCGCCCACACCCGCCCCACCGCAGTGACAAAAAAAAAATTTTTTTTTGATCACTGCACATTCACTTTACACGCACTGCGGCGATAAAAAAATCAGTTTTGATATTTTTTATCAACCGCAGCGGCCTCCGGTACTTCGCTAGCCTCCCCTTTGTAAGACAGGCTTGCTTTTTTTTTCTTGGGTAGTCTCAGGGAATACCCCTAAATTTAGTTGCCCACATGTCTAACAGGGGGTATTCCTCTGAAGAGGCCTACAGGCTTCTGACCCAGTCGGATGAGGAGTGGGAACCCTCATCTGATGAATCCAGCGGGTCAGAATACGAACCTGTAGAAAGCAGTGGCTCTCTGACCCAAAGTTCGGACGAGGAGGCTGAGGTCCCTGATACCACCAGGCGTACCCGGCCCCGTGTCGCTAGACCGCAGGTTGCGCAGGATCCGCTTCAAGAGCAGCAGAGTGGGGCTGGTGCTGTCGGATTACGTGGTGAGGCATACACCAGCAGCCCAGCCCTCCCTGGACCTAGTACCAGCACTGCCGTACAACCTGGTGAAGTAGCGAGCACCAGAAGGGCAGTTGAAGCTGGTACGGTGGCACGTGCAGTAGTGACCCCGTCGCAGCCACCGCAAAGACGTGCCCGTAGAGCCCCTAGAATCCCAGAGGTGCTGGCAAACCCTGATTGGCAGTCCCCAACTTCAGCCGCACCTGTAGTTTTCCCTTTCACTGCCCAGTCTGGAGTTCGGGTTGAGACGGCTCAGATCGGTTCGGCCCTGGGATTTTTTGAGCTGTTCTTGACTGCGGAGCTTTTAGACATAGTTGTGGCCGAAACAAACAGGTATGCCACACAATTTATCACCGCTAACCCGGGAAGCTTTTATGCCCAGCCTTTCCGGTGGAAACCAGTCCAAGTTTCCGAACTTAAAACTTTTCTGGGCCTCCTCCTCAACATGGGCCTGACAAAAAAGCATGAATTGCGGTCATATTGGTCCACGAACCCGATTCATCACATGCCCATGTTCTCTGCTGCCATGTCCAGGGCACGTTTTGAGGCCATCCTGCGGTTCCTGCACTTTAGTGACAACACCGCCTCCCGTCCCAGGGGCCACCCTGCTTTTGACCGGCTCCACAAAATTCGGCCCCTCATAGACCATTTCAACCAGAAATTTGCAGATATTTATACCCCAGAGCAAAACATCTGCATAGACGAGTCCCTGATACATTTTACCGGGCGCCTTGGCTTCAAACAATACATCCCAAGCAAGCGCGCCCGGTATGGGGTCAAATTGTATAAGCTCTGTGAAAGGGCCACAGGCTATACCCACAAATTTCGGGTCTATGAGGGAAAAGATCAGACCCTGGAGCCGGTCGGTTGCCCTGACTACCTGGGGAGCAGTGGGAAGACAGTTTGGGACTTGGTGTCACCCTTATTCGGCAAGGGGTACCATCTTTATGTGGACAATTTTTACACAAGTGTGGCCCTCTTTAGGCATTTGTTTCTAGAACGGATTGGCGCCTGTGGTACCGCGCGAACTAGTCGCGCGGGCTTCCCCCAACGGCTCGTTACCACCCGTCTTGCAAGGGGGGCAGAGGGCCGCACTGTGTAACGAAGAACTGCTCGCGGTGAAATGGAGAGACAAGCGTGACGTTTACATGCTCTCCTCCATTCACGCAGACACGACAATACAAATTGAGCGAGCAACCCGTGTCATTGAAAAGCCCCTCTCAGTCCACGACTATAACCTCCACATGGGAGGGGTCGACTTCAATGACCAGATGTTGTCTCCGTATTTAGTTTCCCGACGCACCAGACGCTGGTATAAGAAGGTGTCTGTATATTTAATTCAATTGGCTCTGTACAATAGTTTTGTTCTCTACAGTAAGGCTGGGAGAACTGGATCCTTCCTCAAATTTCAGGAAGAGATCATCGAGAACCTCCTGTATCCAGGAGGTTCCGTGGCCCCAACCACCAGTGTAGTTAGCCGTCTACACGAGCGACATTTCCCCAATGTCGTTCCTGGTACCTCAACCCAACAGTCACCCCGAAAAAGATGTCGTGTCTGTAGCAGGAGTGGAATAAGGCGTGACACCCGCTATTTCTGTCCTGACTGTCCGGACCACCCTGCCCTATGCTTTGGAGAGTGTTTCCGGAAGTACCACTCACAGGTACACTATTAGCATAGGGATCATCTCACCAGGACAGGCACACAGGGCTATTAGGGCCCATTCACTCACTGCTGCTGCAAACGTCTCCTTTCACATGGGACAAAGTGCATAACGCACTTCGCCACATCTTTGGGCGATTTGCGCTTTGCACATTGACCCATGGGGAAGGAGAGGTTTGTTCTATAAAGGTAAAAAAAAAAAAAAAAAAAAAAAAAAAAACACCAGTAAGCAAACACGTTAATGTTCAGTTAAAAAAGTTAAAGTTTATATGTTCTGTTGCAAAGTTAATAAAATTATTGCGTTGCGGCCTGGTTTTTTCTTTTTTTTTTTTTTCTTTTTTTACCTTCCAGGTGGACCAACCGATCGACCAGCTGCAGCACCGATGTGCATTCTGACAGAAGCATTGCGCTGCTGTCAGATTACACGCAAGTCGGTGTATGCGGCGCTGCAAGACGGGATTTTCTCCTCTGCAGTGACAGATACGTTTGCCGAGGCATACGAGCTGAGGAGGAGGCGGCGTTCCTATGCTTTGGCAAGCACTTTGTATATATATATATATATAAAAAAAAAAAAAAAAATCCCGGCAATGATTTATTCATCCACATCGATTGATGTGAATGGAGAAATCTGGTTTGCCAGGGCATACGAGCTAAGTGGGTATGGATGTTAGGGCGGAGCTCCTATGTCCTGGCAGACGCCTTTCCCCTCCATTTTTTTTTTTTGGCAGAGATTTTTTCATCCACATTGATCGATGCGAATGAAGAAATCTGTGCCGTTCATTTTTTTCTTTCAGCCCAGAGGCTGAACGGAAAAAAAAATCTCATTACCTGTATGCTCAATATAAGGAGAATAGCAGAAACTCCTAATGCTGGCCATACATGTAATGATTGCGGAGACCCTCAAATGCCAGGGCAGTACAAACACCCCACAACTGACCCCTATTTTGGAAAGAAGACACCCCAAGGTATTTGCTGAGGGGCATATTGAGTCCATGAAAGATTTAAATTTTTGTCCTAAGTTAGCGGAAAGTGAGACTTTGTGAGAAAAAAAAATAATAATCAATTTCCGCTAACTTATGCAAAAAAATAAAAAATTCTATGAACTTGCCAGGCCCCTCATTGGATACCTTGGGGTGTCTTCTTTCCAAAGTGGGGTCACATGTGGGGTATTTATACTGCCCTGGCTTTTTAGGGGCCCTAAAGCGTGAGAAGAAGTCTGGGATCCAAATGTCTAAAAATGCCCTCCTAAAAGGAATTTGGGCCCCTTTGCGCATCTAGGCTGCAAAAAAGTGTCACACATCTGGTATCGCCGTACTCAGGAGAAGTTGGGAAATGTGTTTAGGGGTGTCATTTTACATATACCCATGCTGGGTGAGAAAAATATCTTGGTCAAATGCCAACTTTGTATAAAAAAATGGGAAAAGTTGTCTTTTGCCAAGATATTTCTCTCATCCAGCATGGGTATATGTAAAATGACACCCCAAAACACATTCCCCAACTTCTCCTGAGTACGGCGATACCAGATGTGTCACACTTTTTTGCTGCCAAGGTGGGCAAAGGGGCACATATTCCAAAGTGCACCTTTTGGATTTCACCGGTCATTTTTTACACATTTTGATTGCAAAGTTCTTCTCACACATTTGGGCCCCTAAATTGCCAGGGCAGTATAACTACCCCACAAGTGACCCCATTTTGGAAAGAAGACACCCCAAGGTATTCCGTGAGGGGCATGGCGAGTTCCTAGAATTTTTTATTTTTTGTCGCAAGTTAGTGGAATATGAGACTTTGTAAGAAAAAATAAAAAAATAAAATCATCATCATTTTCCGCTAACTTGTGACAAAAAATAAAAAGTTCTATGAACTCACTATGCCCATCAGCGAATACCTTAGGGTGTCTACTTTCCGAAATGGGGTCATTTGTGGGGGTTTTCTACTGTTTGGTCATTGTAGAACCTCAGGAATCATGACAGGTGCTCAGAAAGTCAGAAGCTGTTTCAAAAAGCGGAAATTCACATTTTTGTACCATAGTTTGTAAATGCTATAACTTTTACCCAAACCATTTTTTTTTGCCCAAACATTTTTTTTTTATCAAAGACATGTAGAACAATAAATTTGGCGAAAAATTTATATATGGATGTCGTTTTTTTTGCAAAATTTTACAGCTGAAAGTGAAAAATTTCATTTTTTTGCAAAAAAATCGTTACATTTTGATTAATAACAAAAAAAGTAAAAATGCCAGCAGCAATGAAATACCACCAAATAAAAGCTCTATTAGTGAGAAGAAAAGGAGGTAAAATTCATTTGTATGGTAAGTTGCATGACCGAGCGATAAACGGTGAAAGTAGTGTAGTGCCGAAGTGTAAAAAGTGCTCTGGTCATGAAGGGGGTTTCACCTAGCGGGGCTGAAGTGGTTAATTGCAATGTTGGTGCCCAAAGTGCTTCACTAAATCATACATTTATAAAAACATTAGCAGCCGATTTGTGTAGGTGGGCTTGAAAAAGAGGGAGTGGTGGCAGTTTAGAAATCATGTCCTGATTTTTCAGCTCACACTCTAGCTTTAGTCACTCTGCTGGCTGCTCACACACCTGGGTTCCTATGGCAACTCACTGTACAGCAAGGGCAGAGAAGAGAGGTTAAAAACAAACTGCTCCAACTTGCTCACTTCACTGGCAGTTGCCATCTTCAAACGATTTTAAATCCTACAGCAAAGAGCTTTATATTGTGAGAATCACAAGACTCAGACCTACATTTTGATGCATAGTAGGTCTCTGAAATATTAAAAACAATGGCACAGTCGCAGTTTAGAAATTGCCCTTCAAATTTTAGGTGGCTAGAGTGGAGTTTCAATAAATGTCAATGGGCGGCGTGAGTTGCAAACAAATGGTCATATTGTGAAAACTATCAGGACTATGGCTTAGAAAATGAGGGCGTGGTGGCAGTTTAGAAATCATCTCCTGATTTTTCAGCTCACACTCTAGCTTTTGTCAGCTCCCACTCTAGTTTTGAACATTCCGCCATTCTTTCCTATGGGACAAATTTCGCCACAAAAATGCAGATATTTCATGAACCATTACTGTCTATGTAGTGTAAAAACTGCGGGAGGAGTTAGGGTGGTAAATTTGGCTATAATAATAAGAATATATATGTGAGATAACAGTAAGTGGTCTTGCCATGCAAGAACACTTATCAGCTCAGCTGTAATCCTTGTAACAGGCTTGGCAGAAATAGCTTGCAGAGTTTCATCTCTAACAGGTAGGAGAGATTCCTTCTTATATCTGTCTACACTATGTCCACACTCTAGCAGCCAGGTACTGGATATAATAACTTCTTACTTGTTATTAGCAATCCACAGGGCAGTCTCCCTAACGGCAGGCAAAAACCTCTGCTTCATTCTTTGTATAGGATGCTTGTAATAGACAACCACGCGTATAGTCGTCCGGTTGTGTCCAGGTGCTTTGAGGCTTCTTTCCTGTTCTTCTTAGTCTTAGCAAAACCCTCAGCTATATATAAGTTGTGCCAGCACCACCTAGGGGTGAATAGATCTAGTGACACACTCATCTAAAACAGCCTGTTATAAGGAATTTACAGTTTACACGGCAATACATTGACCTGACATATACAGAGGTTTTAAGTGCCCACGACCATCACATGCCGTCTGGTATTTCAATTCGAGGGGGGCAGACCCACTTGCAGTTTAGCCCCATTGAATGAGGCTAAGGCAGGAATGGACACCCCACTGTGGTATCCGCTTGGTAACCATGCCATGAGAGGGCTTGTGCTCGGGATGATGATTTGGCAAATTGGGCAAAAGATATGATCACCTAATGAAGGAACATTTTCTTGGCACCTTTAGGGTACGTCTACGTGAGACTGAAAACACAGCAGACTTGGATTTTGCTGCGGATCTTCGCAAAACGCGTCTGTATTGCATGCATTTTCTGCCACGGAAATGGCTGTGGATTTTACCCTTTCCATGGCAAAGTCTGCGGTGGAGATTCTTAGCATAAATTTACATGCTGTAGAATCCAAATTCGCACCGCAGGTTAGTTTACACTGCAGATATTTTTGTTACAGCGTGTGAATGAAACTTCTTAAAACTCTTCCACTTTGCTGGTAATGTACCACACTGCAGAACTTCTGCAGAAAAATCTGCAACGGAATAATCTCTGGCTATATGTCACATGTGAACATACCCGTACACAAGGCAATTATCGGGATTGCTCATCCCCAATAATTGCCATGATCGTCGATCCAAATAAAAGAACATATAGTCTCGGGCATCAGGTGTAACAGTAGAACTTTGAGAGTCAACAGCTTTCGGTGCACGCAGCTTCCCAAGGCGTCAACACTGGGTAAAGTTGCTCCAAGGTGGCAGAGTTTAGATTAATAAGCTGCAATTGGAGCCACCATATCTCTTCCACATGTTGCAGTCTGGTACAATATGGACAGTCTCCACCGGGTGTTCCCAGGTAGAAGTTTCTCCATCTTTACAACCAACACTCATGCTCCGCACTGTCCCTCCACAGCCATGGTATCCCATTCTTCGTGCCACGCAGCCTTATGCACAGTAGGAACTCCATGCAATAAAACGTAAATGCTCCATCTGATGGTGGAAGAAGCCAGTCTGATTGAGAAGTTCATCCTTAATTAGTTCCCCATACGTGTTGTTGGACAGTTGCGAAATGGAGCTCTGCATGGCCAAAATGGAGAAACCAGGATAGCTTCTGATAATCCATCCACCATCATTGAATTTGTGTTGCGTCTGCTCAGCAAGCAGAACCTGGGAAGCTGTGAATTCTCTCCGAAAGCCATCATATCTGTCTTGGGAATGCCCTCTCTCTGTTCAGGAACCAATCTGCATGCAGCTTCTTCATAGTGGACAGAATAGGCAGTTCTGTCCGTGACCTGTGAAAAGACAACCTCTTCTCAAAATGGCCTGGCTGATGTATCTGTAGTTAGGGTTGCAACCTTCACCTTTCCCAACAATAAAACAAGCCATGTTGATACGGTTAAAAAGTTGGTGTGGTTTCTGGATATGGCTTAACATGTGGTGTTATTTGACACCAATGGTTTTTTCATAATTTTTATAAATAAAAATAAATAAATTTTCTTCTGTCATTTTTTAATATAAAATGGAACAAAAAATGAGGAGGAAAAGACATGATGTGTGAACGAGTGTAATTGAATGAGCTCTTGAACCTCCCCTACACTTATGTCATTCCTGCCCCTGAACTGTGCAGCCCTATGCAGGAGCCTAGTTTGCCCTGGACGCGATCCTTTCTGGAGACAGTCAGTGAGAATAAATGTCTCTTCTCATTGATGGCAACGTTCCCCTAATGGCACTTAAATATAGTTATCACTATTACTGCAGAGTGTAATGGGTATTGCTAGACGAGAGGTCCGAATATTACATGCTGAAGATCCAGTATTGATAGGATAGGGACAGTGTAACATGGAAACTTTACTGTTTTTTGTGTTTTGGTGCGACTAACTTGATGCTGTGATTCAGACGGCTGTGGAGTCAATAAAATGGCCTAATTAGGGGCAGAGGGATCATTAGATGGCAAGTGCTAACTTCCTCAAGCCTTTTCTGGAAAAAAAGACCCTGATATGCCACAATCATAGAGCAAGTACGGCGTCTGAATGATGGGGGGGGGGGGGGGTGATTCCACAGGAAAAAGAGCCATTTATCCGACAAAAAAAATCATATCATGCTTTACTATATTTTTGGTATTTTTTTATTTTGTTTTGCAGGAATTTATGACAGATTATCCTTACTGAGCCCCCAATGCAGAAATGAATAGCCTAGCATGGACTGTGTGTGTAATCAATCCTCCCCATCACATATAGGGATATTTTTTTCCAGAAAAGCAGAGAGATGAGATCTGGCCTATCTAATCACCCCTCTGCGCCGAATTAGGCCATTATATTGTTGCCATAACCCAGGTGTTTACCAGATTTACCAGCTCTTCAAGAAGTCTGGGAAGTCTCTCCTTTTTCCACGAGCGGTAGATATTTTTGGGCACAAGCATGGCCACTTCCTCCTTACAGGCTAAAACCCACTCCCTTTTGTGACATGTTACACCCGCAAATCTTTTCATTCTACTAATGGTTTGGGCTCATTAATACTAGTGTGGGATGTGGTACTGGAACCCACGGCCAATCTTCTCTCTGGGCAACCCGGAGTTCTTCCAGCTCTACAAAGAGATTGGGCACATTGCCCTACAGCATGTCATCCCAATTTGGCTGGCGTCCTCCCTTCATCTTGTGACTTTTCATTGCCTTACCCTCTTGGTTATTCAGGTGGTGGATCTTCTAGCAACAGGCCAGAGTTGCCTGTCCTCGGCAATGCTTCTTCTGTAACTGAGCTTTCTTTGTGGTGAAAATAATGTATAGCTGGAGATGCGGTAGACCCCAGGGGCGGAGGACAGGACACTTGCATCCTTCCTGCTCCATGCATTGCGTTCTTTTGCTGATTCCCACACTTGGATACGTAGATGGAACTAAGGCAAGTATGGCGTAGTGTAATGTAACCCTTTGTGGGCCGGCGTAAAACCAATGACATGACTCTGTTTCTTGACAGCAAGTGGAGTGAGTGATAACATCCATGGTAGTTCTCCACAACACAGTTTGGTCGTTATTTCCACAAAACACACTCTGGTAGCACAATTAGGTCTCTAGGATTTCCAGCACAGCAATATGGCCACTGGTTTAGTAGCATACAGATTTGCTAAGCATCTCTAATTTATTAGCATAGCATAAGCAATATAATTCATTTTTGTACTTTATTTGGTTTGCAGAGAGCTGTTGCATAGTATGTTTTGTTCTATGTTGTGTTTTTAGCCATAGCAACGTGCCCCTGCGCATTGGGATGTTCTGACTGACCCCCTTTTTTTCTTTGCAGTCTGTACTGGAGGTGTGGCTGACACTTCAGTCGTCCACTCCTGACCAGCTCGTCTGCCCCATAGGCTGATGTTAATTAGTGTGAGTATATAGCTTGGCCTGCTCTCCCTCATTCACTGCTAAAATTTATATAGTTTATTTCATTGAACCATTCTTATATTCCATATTTGGTTATATGCTCCCATCTAGTGGCCGTTTTTGGTAATGCACATGTTCTTCTGTTCGTGAGATGTCATTCATTTCATTGCTCCACCCCTTCTTCTGTGTACCTCACTTCCTGTTTCTCCATACTGCTCCAGGCATTGAACAGGTACACATGTATTCTCATGTAAACTTACAAAAGCATCATCTTTTGACCGCACAATACAAGAATCCATCTGTTCTGCTGTACTCTGTTATCTGGCTTACAGAATAAAGCAACTTACATGGATAAACTGGTGTTGGTGAGTTCAAGCTATCTGATAAGGATTGTCCACAGTGATTATATCTGCTCATACAGGCCAGGCATAGGTCTCACTAGGGATAAATTGCTATTACAACAATCGGAGTCAGAATAGGGAGCTCTTGGTGTTAAGCATTTTGTAAGGGTGCAAGGCAGAAGATGTAGGTGCTGTGGGCCAGCGAATGGAACTGGAGTCAGTAACCCGGCCAGTGGTAGAAAATAACTATGTATCCCTTTACTAAGGGTGTAGTTATAAATCACAGTGCTATTCTTCCCCGATAGCAACGTATGGATAGCAGCAATAATGGGGGTTGTGGTGCTCCTTCCTTCTCTCTTTCTCTGCAGAATCTAAGGCTGGCAATAAGTCTCTTGCAAACTTGTCTTTAACTCAGGCTGAGGGGTACAGGATCTTAATCTGTGCTAATGTGCTAATGTCAGCACTACAGTGTGTTTTTTACACAGACCCTTATTTCTGATATTTGCAGATTCTATATTGACAGGGAATGTCCCACAGGATTGGCACATGGCAAATGTGGTGCCAATATTCAAAAAGGGTCCAAAAACAGAGCCTGGAAACTATAGGCCGGTAAGTTTAACATCTGTTGTGGGTAAACTGTTTGAAGGTTTTCTGAGAGATGCTATGTTAGAGCATCTTAACGGAAATAAGCAAATAACGCCATATCAGCATGGCTTCATGAGGGATCGGTCATGTCAAACTAATTTAATCAGTTTCTATGAGGAGGTAAGTTCTAGACTTGACAGCGGCAAATCAATGGATGTCGTATATCTGGACTTCTCCAAAGCATTTGACACTGTACCACATAAAAGGTTAGTATATAAAATGAGAATGCTCGGACTGGGAGAAAACATCTGTAAGTGGGTAAGTAACTGGCTCAATGATAGAAAACAGAGGGTGGTTATTAACGGTACACACTCAGATTGGGTCACTGTCACTAGTGGGGTACCTCAGGGGTCAGTATTGGGCCCTATTCTCTTCAATATATTTATTAATGATCTCGTAGAAGGCTTGCATAGTAAAAAATAAATTTTCGCAGATGACACTAAACTGTGTAAAGTAATTAACACTGAAGAGGACAGTATACTACTACAGAGGGATCTGGATAGATTGCAGATAAGTGGCAGATGGGGTTTAACACTGACAAATGTAAGGTTATGCACATGGGAAGGAATAATGCAAGTCACCCGTGCATACTAAAGGGTAAAACGCTCGGTAACACTGACATGGAAAAGGATCTAGGAATTTTAATAAACAGCAAACTAAGCTGCAAAAACCAGTGCCAGGCAGCTGCTGCCAAGGCCAATAAGATAATGGGTTGCATCAGAAGGGGCATAGATGCCCGTGATGAGAACATAGTCCTACCACTTTACAAATCATTAGTCAGACAACACATGGAGTACTGTGTACAGTTCTGGGCTTCTGGGAACAAGGCAGACATAGCAGAGCTGGAGAGGGTACAGAGCAGGGCAACTAAAGTAATAACTGGAATGGGGCAACTACAGTACCCTGAAAGATTATCAAAATTAGGGTTATTCACTTTAGAAAAAAGACGACTGAGGGGAGATCTAATTACTATGTATAAATATATCAGGGTTCAGTACAGAGATCTATCCCATCATCTATTTATCCCCAGGACTGTGACTGTGACGAGGAGACATCCTC